>NW_022111373.1:139785806-139800781 GCF_000313985.2 Echinops telfairi
GGGGCTAACTGTGAAAAAACCATTAATTGTGCATAAGTATATTCAGGACAAAACTGAAAAGAATCAAAACTAGTCCATGAGAGCCAAAAAAAGACCTTAAGGTTATCACATCTGAATTTTGAGTCCACCGCAAGAATTAGCACGTTGAACAATAGTGACACAGATTTGACACATTGAAAAATAATGATGGATTATTTGGTGAGCTGTAGGAAGATCAAGAACATCATTCATAAAGAAACCAAAGGGTTATTAAAATACAGATAATAAACAAAAGATCAAAGTGAATGTCAGAAGAGACTAAAAAATTTGCTTTAAACATAGAGTAACTAAAGAAAATGGAAGAAAGGATGAAGTCAAATAGTTGAATAAAAAATTTCAAAAGGCAGTTACAGAAAACAAAATCAAATATTATCATGAAATCTGGAAAGACTTGAATTAGAAAATCAAAAAATAATAACAAGCTCAGCAGATCTTAAACTGAAAAAAATCAAGAGAACCTGAATAAAAATATTCAAACCTCGAGCGGCAATATTGAAAAACTCCATGGGCAAAGTGCTGAATGGTGTAGTAAGCATTAAAAGAAGACGGAAATAATAAACAGAGTCACTGTAGAAAAATGATTAGTCAATATTCCACCATTTCAGGAGGCAGTATATTAGTAAGGACCAATTGTGCTGATTAAAAAGTTTAAGCTGTATGGATGCATTAGCCAAAATTAGGGCACCAGGAATTGATGATATGCCAATTGAAATGTTTCAACAAGCTGATAAAACACAGGAAGCACCCACTCCCCTATCCCGGGAAATTTGTAAGACAGTTATTGGGCCAACTGACTGAAAGAGATCCATAATTGTATCTATTCACAAGGAAGGTGACTCAACAGAAAACTCAAACTATACATCCATATCATTGATATACATGCAAATAAAATTTTGCTGCAGACACTCTAACAAGAGTTGTATCAGTACATTGACAGGGAGCTGCTAGAGTTTCAAGCTGGATTCAGAAAAGGATGTGTGACAAGGCATATTATGATTGATGTCAGATGGAGCTGGCCTCAAAGCAGAGAATACCAGAAAGATGTTGCTTGTGTTTTATAGATTATGCCAAGGTATTGGACTATGTGGATCATAACAAACTATAGATAACTCTGAGAATGGGAAATCCAGAGCACTTGATTGTGCTGATGTGGAACTTGTAAATTGATCAAAAGCAGTTGTGCAAATAGAACAAGGGAATACTATATGGTTTAAAATCAGGAAATGTGTGTGACAGGGTTGTATCCTCTCACCATATTATTCCATCTGTATACTGTGCAAATAATCAGAGAAGATGGATTATGTGACGAAGAATTGAGGATTGAAGAAGACTTAGTAAGAATGTGGTACCTCCTGATGGTATACCCAAAGCACTTTAGACAAAGTTTTGAAATTCTCACTTCTAAGGAATATTTTGATCTTTCTTCTTCCCAAGCAGATTCATTTGTTCTTAAAAGTTCATAGAACTTTCAATATTCTTAGCACCATAATGCAAAGTCATATATTCTTAATTATCTACCTTATATAATACCCAACTATTTTTTTAGAATATTTTCCTCTTTAAAAAAAATCATTTTATTAGGGGCTCATACAACTCGTATCACAATCTGTCCATCCATCAATTGTGCAAAGCACACTTGTACATTCATTGCCCTCATCATGCTCAAACATTTGCTCTCCACTTAAGCCCCTGGCATCAGTTCCCTCCCTGCTCTCCCCTCTCTCATCAACCCCTGATAATTTATAAATTATTATTTTGTCATATCTTGCACTGTCCAATGACTCCCTTCACCCACTTTTCTGTTGTCCACCCCCCAGGGAGGAGGTTATATGTAGATCCTTGTAATCAGTTCCCCCTTTCGACCCCCAAAAAGAAAAAAAAATAATAAGAGAAAAGAGAAAAGAAATGGGTAGCAGGAGAACAGGGCACTAACTCACCCAAGGGGAAGGTATTGTTTAATAGCTAACTTTTTTATGCTTATAAAGCAATTGAAAATACCCTGACTTGGGTCAGGTGCAACTTAGCCCTCCAAATAACATTCTTGCTTTTCAACATTTTAAAGAGTCTGTGCAGCAGGTGTGATATACTGATATTGTTCATTCTGGTGAGTCAATGTACTTTGCAGTGAATATAAAGATGACTATCTTCCCAAGTAGCTATCTTCCAAATTTCCTGGCATAGATTCGTGGGTGCTTCTAGTGCTTCATCCGTTTCTTGAAACATTTCATTTGGTATTCCATCAATTCCTGGGGTGTGGGTTCTTTGTTTCAGCGTTGCTTCAATTGTTTTCTTTCAGTGCTCAGAGTTCTTGATGATACACTAGTTTTTCAACGAGTCAATGTTGAATTGCTCTTTTTGATACAGGCATTCTTTGTAGTCTTTCCTTCTTCTTTTGATGCTGCTTGCATCGGTCAATATTTTCCCTACAGACGATTTCAATATTTCAATTCAAGGGTTGAATTTGGTTATTCAGTCCTTTCAGCTGGAGGTGTTCTTTCTTTTTGGTTTTCTCACTCTAAGTCTGCACATTTCATTATAATAGTTTATTTTGTCTTCTCGAGCTGACATTTGAAATGTTCTGTTCAGCTCTTAGACTTACCATTTCTTCCAGGTGCTTCGGCTAGTCTTCCATGAAGAGCAAGCCTCAGAGTCTCTTCTGACATTTATGCTGAACTTTTCTTTATTTTCTGCCTTTGAGCATCCTTTTGCTTTCTTCGCGTATGGTGGTCTTGATGTCCTCCCACAGCTTGTCAGGTCTTCTGTCATTAGTGTTTGTGTATCACATCTGCTCTTTCTTTGTTCTTTCTAAATTGATGTGGGGTTTGATCATGGTCATAGTGGGGCTCTCATTAACTTGTTCAGATTTTTTTTCATCTTGAATCTGAACTTACATATGAGGAATTGATCTTTTCCACAATCAGCCCCTGCCCTCATTTTAGTTGCCGATAATGAGTTTCTCCATAATATGTTCCCACAGAAACAGTCCCTTTGATTTCGTGTATTCCTGTGGAAACAGCTCCATATACATTAGCCATTTATGTTGTTGAAAAATGGCATTAGCAATGAAGAAGATGTTGGTTCTGCAAAATATTGTCATATATTCTCTAGTTTTGTTTCTATCACCAAGTCCATATTTTCTAAATTACTTTCAATTTATGCATTGCAATTGCCAATGTTGACCAATGCATATTTTTGTTTTAATTGATTTATATATTGTTTTCATTTAAAAAATTGTTTTATTGGAATATAATTCACATATCATACATTTTAATTTTTCAAATCATATTAGGAGATGCTGTGCAATAATCACCACCATTATTTTAGAGCATTTTTCCCATACTTGTTGTTCGTAGCTTCTCACGCTCTCTCATCCTCTACTACCATACCTCTAGGTAATTATTAATCCGGTTCCTGTCTCTATTGATTTACCTAACCTGGATTTCATGTGTAAAGAATCATATAAAACATAAACAGGAAGCAAACAACAACAAAATCCAACAATGAGTATACAAAACATAGAAAACTTCAATAAAAAAGAATGTGAGAAATGCTACCAATTGAAAAAACTTTAAAATTATTCAAAGGGGAGATCAAATAATAAAATATTACATTTTAACTTATCTACATATGCCATAATCAACTTTACAATGCTCGCTAATAGCAAGGCCATTTGCATCCCAGGACTGTGTCCAGAGGGCATTCATTGGAGGTCCCCACCACCACCATGGGGGGTCCTTAACACAGGGATTTTATCTTGTTTTCTATCATAAAATGATAGTGATGTCTCTAACGTGAATCAGAGATGTATATAAACCATGAGCATACGAATAGATCTGCGGTTTCCACTTAGTTCTAACCCTAGTCTAAGAACAATTAGCTCTTACGACATGGTCCTTCTCTATACTTGCCCTCATTAATAGATCCCTGAAGGCATGGGTCCTATAGCAAAGTGTGGTAAAGAAACCAGATGGTGTCTGGCTATATGAAAGAATAGCATCTGGGAGCATAAAGGTTTGTCTTAAACAAGCAGCCATCTAAGTGAGGCACCGATTAAGTCTACATGGAAGAAACACAGCAACCAGTGTGTTCCAAAGATTATGGAAATAAAATCCAAATCAGAAGGAAACATTCACATCAGAGCTTAAATTGTGAACATTTCATTTGCAGAAGGCTAGGGATAGCAATGGAATCGCATGGCCTTTTGATTGCATGGCTTGTCTGACAACGTGTCACACTGTGGTGGCTTACATAGTCCACTGTGTAGTAGAAACCGTGTCACTGGTATTTCAATCTCAGCAGGTTCGCCCAAGGTGAAACTCAGCAAAGTATCCAGACAAAGAACAGACTATGAGGAAGGACTAGACTGTCTATTTCTGAGGATTTAGCTCACGGAAAACCCAATCGATAGTGGTGGAATATCATCAAATCCTGAAAACCCCAAGAATGCCAATAGAATATTAAAAACTGCACTTACTCCAAACAGAACAGGACAACACTGAAGAGCGTAGGCCTTCCCCCTTCTCCAGCCAGAGATGCACTAAAAATGCACCACAAACTGCCTTTGATACATCTTCCCCAGATCACTGGGTTGGATTTTAGTGCAGTGTGAAAATCTGGTTTAATCATTCCTCAGGTTTATTAATAGCAAAGGATGTTTGGGTGCATAAAATGAGCAAAATGTTTCTTCCTTGATTTGAACAGATAATAAAGCAAGCCTGTGCACCTGCCACAGATGGTTCTTTCTATTTTTAAAGCTCTCATGGAGGTCATTCTGCTGTCCATTACATTATTCTCCCTCTTTCCTCGTCAGCCATGTGTTAGGAATGCCTATCTCTTTCCCTTGGCCATGGAAACAATAACTAGTTCTCACTAAAATTAGATATCTTTCCATCACATGTATTCATAATTATGTGTAACAAAGAAGTAACATATTTGGTTAAATTGTTGACTGAATAAACCTGAAGATCACACAATGCCTAACAAGCATACCTTAGTGAAAGATATTGGAAAACAGGGTGTTAATAGTATAAGTTTGCCCTGTGTTGGATTCAATTGAGAAGAAACCAAAAATTAACTGGCTTTAAATCATTAATCAAGAACATACATGAAGAAAGGGTAGAAATTAAAGTATATATACATTTGTGTGTGTGTGTGTGTGTGTGTATTAGAAGTAACTGCTTTTCAACTTCTAACAGTTAAACATAAGTAAGTAGACAAATTCTTTGACCAACAAAGACAGATTTAATCTGTGCATACAAGCAAGACTCAAACATAGGGCATGACTTTCACATACCATAGTCAACATTAAATGACTGAGATGGAGGTCCATTTAAAATCTAGTTGGGCACAATGATTTAGGGGAAAGAGACTAGAGAGTGATGCTTCCAGAAGCCTGACAGGTTCCAGAAATGAACAATAATATTCAGAAAAGGACCACGTATCATGGAAAGAACTATGGGGTAGCTCACAGGACCTACAGAGCAGAATTAAAAGATCAAACTCAATGTAAAATTCTGTTGCTACTGTTCAACAGATTATTTTTATGAAAAAAAAGAAATATGAGAAAATAAAATTTTATTGTGATTTGAGTGAAAGTTTACAGAACCAATTGGTTTTCTGTTCAGCAATTCTTACACTTAAAAATTATTTTAATCGTTTAATTAGGGGCTCATACAACTCTTATCACAATCTAGACATAAAACCATTGTGTCAAGCACATTTGTATATATGTTGTCATCATAATTTTCAAAACATTTTCTTTCTAGCCCTTGGTATCAGCTCATTTCCCCCCTCCCCCACCCTCTCTCCCTCATAAACCCTTGATGATTTGTAATTTTTATTTTCATGTCTTGCACCAACTACTGTCTCCCTTCATCCACTTTTCTGTTGGACATCCTCCCGGGAGAGGGTTGTATGTAAATATGTAGATCATTTCTCCCTTACCTTCCCTTTCCCCTCCTGGTATAGCTAATCACATTATTGGTCTTGAGGGGTTTATCTGTCCTGGATTCCATGTGTTTTGAGCTCATATCTGTACCAGTGTACATGCTCTGGTCTAGGCTGATTTGAAAGGTACAATTGGGGTCATGATAGTGAGGGAGAGAAAGCACTAAAGAACCAGAGGAAAGTTTTATGTTTTAGGTGCTATATTGCACCTTGACTGGTTCATCTCTTCCTTGTGACCCTTATGTAAAGGGATGTCCAATTGTCTATAGATGGGTTTTGGGTCTCCATTCTGTACTTCCTCCCATTCACATTGATATGATATTTTTTGTTCTGAGTCTTTAATGCCCGATACCTGATCCCATTGACATCTCATGATCACAAACGCTGATGTGCTTCTTCCATGTGGGCTTAGTTGCTTCTCAGCTAGACAGCCGCTTGTTTATCTTCAAACCTTTAAGACCCCAGAGGCTATATCCCTTGATAGCCGGGCACCATTAGCCTTCTTCACCACATTTGCTTAAGCACCCATTTTGTCTTCAGTGATCATATTGAGAAGGTTATTAGAACAAAGTTTCCTTGCATTAAGGGAATACCTGAAAAGAGGTTTATTGCCCTTCTGCTACCTTAATACTTAATGTATAAATATATATACATAGATCTATTTCCCTATCATTATATATAAATATATTTACATATGCATATGCCTGTATTTAGATCTCTATAAATGTCCTTTGCCTCCTATTTATATCCTTTATTTCTTTTTACTTTCGTCTTGTCTCACTATCATGTTCACCCTTCATTCGGATTTCAGTAATTCCTCTTGGATACATTGCCCTTGATCAAACTCTAGCAGGCATCTTATGCCCACCTCACCATCAATTTTAGAACACTTGTTGTTCCCTTGTCCCTGGGTTTGTTAACAACCACTTCCTTTCCCCCTGCCTCTCCTGTCGGTTCCATTGTTTTCTCCTTTGGATTGTTTATCCTGCCTATCTTATCTAGATAGACATGCAGAGACAATAATATACAAAAAAACAAGACAAAGCAAAACAACAAAATGAAAAAACAAACAAACCAACAACAAAAGTTTTAAAGTTCATCACTGTTACTTTGATGCAGAGTGACACCAGAGCACAGAGTGGAACTTCCCTTATGGGTTTCTGAAACTGTGATTTTTTTTTTTACCCAAAACCATTTTATTAGGAGCTACTCCAGACATCACATAATTCCATACTTTAATCACATCAAGCAATATTATAAAATGGCTGCCAGAATCAGTTTCAGAACATTCATTCCTTCTTGAACTTCTTGGTATCAGCTCCCCTTTACCTCGCCGCTACCTTCCCCACTGTAAACCCCAGGGACCCCTATTCTAATTGTTGTCTCTATAAGTTTATCAATGATGAGTTTCATATACCCAAAATCAGAAAAATAGATAACAAACACTCAAGAAGGCTACCCACAATGACAAATTACATTAGAGATAAACACCAATATGGAAACAAAACCCCCAAATACAGAAAATATTGAAAATGCGACCAAGCCCAAAGTTTATCAGAGGGGAGCTCAAGTCACAAGGTTATAACCTTTCAAATCAGGTTCATCCTTTGATCTACTATAGTCATCTGTCTCTCTAGTTCTCTTTATTTGGCAGTCAGTATATTCCCATCCCTCAATTCTGTTAGAGGGAAATTACTGGAGGCTTATTTCCTTTGCAGATCTTGCAAATGTTTTGGGCCTCTATTGTCATCCAATGGCTTCTGCAAACTAAAATCTCACAATTTTAGCTCCACTACAATGACATCCTTTGGGTTTGGATTATAGAATTTACAATCCTTGGGTCTGGATGTTGGTGTGCTTCATATATGTAGACTTAGTTTCAATTCATGACTTTGGTTGAACTCTCCACATTGCACGGCAGAGGAAAATGTCAAAAAAGCATGGCTGACAGCAGATGAATTCATCACAGTTACAGGTGGCTCTATAGAAATGAGAATGGGACCATGCTTGGGACACATATATTATATTAGATTGAAGAACTTACTAGAGTGGTCTGGGGCCTTCCTAGGAAGGGCATGACTCATGATTATAGCAATCCAGTGTGGTGATCTCAATCAAGGACACATCTAGTTAAACCCCTAAGGGAGACTGCCTCCTCCTGGGCTAGTGAGGGATGGTGGTGCTAATCCACTTTCTAATGCATTCTGTCTGAGGACAAGACTGATCACCTGCCTGGTTAATGGTGAGAAAGAATTCTGTGGAGGCCTTATCCACATGGAAACTCTGCAAATGGAATTGGGGCTTTCACTGGTATCCATGTTATTGTTGTTGGTAGATTCCACCCAGTTGGTTCAGACACATAATGACCTTATACACAACAGAAAGAAAACACTGCCTCGGCCTTTATCATTCTCACAAAGAGTCCTATGCTGAGGAGACTCAGTTCTCTGCTTCCTTGACCTTGGACCCAGCAGCCCTTGTGAGTTGAAAGACTACCAGTATCTTAACTGTTCCACGGAAGTGAGTTGAACTGAGCCCTCTGTACTGCTATGTGGACTAATTTGCCATTGCTCAGAATTTAAGCTCAAATACAGATGCCAGAGAGTCAACTCTTGCCCATAGTTACCCTCTATATCATATGAATCTACTCTGTTCCATCCTGGGACTCCTAGCTATATTTGAGCCAGTGTTTCAAATAGTTTGGCTCATGAGTTTGGCAACCTGCTGAGAATTTTCATCCCTATTAGCCATGTATGAACCCAATGTACCAAGATATTCTATACACAGAAGAATCACTGAGGGATGCAAGGTAAGCAAGATAGAGTGTAACTATTTTGTTTCTATGGAGTATTTCTGTCTATAGTTCTTAAAGTCTGATTCGTTCTGACTCATAATGCCTCATGCTTATTTTAAGACAATATTTTACTAATATCTTCTTTCACTAGTCATGTCACAGCTTTACTTAATCTTTTAATGTTGATCCTGAAAATTGCTGATTTTTATCCTACTCCTACAAAGAACATTTGAGTAAACTTACAGAAATGCACTACAAAAAAATGTTTTTACATGGACAAACTCATCTTGATTGTAGAGCTGAATGAATGTCAGAGATCTTTCCCTGTTTTATATTGATAAGAAATTAAAATTATATTTTTACTTGACCAAAATATTGCATTTTAAATAAAAGTTTGAAGAAATGGGAATGCACTTCATAGTTTTATTCAGAAGTGCAAATGCAATGTGATCATTAGTGGGTGATTGCTTATGTGTTCCTAAAACCTTGTCAAATTCCAAAAGATATAACTGGGCAAAGTATAAACAACTGAATTATTCATTACTGAAAATAAAAAGGAATCTTTTCTTTAAAATGTAAAGTGCTCATAATTGAAAGAGACAACTGTAGCCATAGTTTCAAAGTTATTTCTTTAAATTCTTGCAGAAAGTAGGATAAAAGCTTTATTGTAAATGATACTATAAACTATGCAAAAGCCATTGGGGTCATTACTTTTATAATGTTATGCTAGTCACTCCCCCCCACCGACCTCAATAAATATCATTGTAATCTTTTTAAAAGCCACATTTCTAATTAATTCAACAAAGATGCAGACGTTCTTCTATAGCTCTGATTTCTGTTTCTGGAGTCTGAGAACTCATTTGTATCAGTGCAGCATTTATTCCAAAATGCTAGAGACATTATTCCTAAATGCTTGATGATGGTAAGATCCATCAAGTAACAGTATAAAGTACATTTGTTTGTTTGAAATATAACTGATTATATTTTTACCCTGGGTACTCAGATCTCATATTGTTTGGCAAAACTAAAACATCTTTAACATCCTTTCTTGTTGTTATTGTTTCTTAAAATCAGCCCATCTGTGAAGTAGTCCAGGTGATTGATTCTGCGTTGACACTCAGGTTTATAGACCACCTTCTGCAGGCCCAGCACTTTTGCTGCTCATTGGTCTCAAGTGTTCAGGTGTAATTGCCTCCTATTGAACCAAAGCTGAAGGAAAAAAATGTTGTTAGTTGCATTCTCGTTGACTCAACTCATGGTGACCGTATGTAAAATTGAATGAAATGTGGCCTTAAGGACCTCACTAGGTCTTCTTCACTGCTTTTCAAAAGAATGTGTAGTAATGATTTTGCCCAAATCCAGGGGGTGTTGTAGTGAGAGGTCACTTTTCACTAAAGGTATGCCACTTTTGGTGTTGAAATGGGGCTATATTCCCAAGAATTAGCTTCATGAGAAGTTGACAGACTTAAGGTTGACTCTGGTGTTTAATGTGCACATGATATGTTAGGTGAAACTTATGTTTCATGAGCGCTAGTTTGAAAATATTCAACTAAATTAATCTACAATAAATTATTGATGCAAAATAAGAATGAGTCACTACTGAAGGAAGGAGGAATTTGCTTATGGAATTAATTTCCATTTGTAGGGGCCTTTTAGACTTGTGAAAGCATATTACATAGACTTTTATTCTCTTTACTAGAACAAAGGGAAGAGGATATTATTACCATTTTATATATACACTACTTAGACTTAAGCCCACAGGTCAGTGATTACTGGGTACATTACACTCACCAGGTAGCTGGGCAAGCTGGATTGGCCCAGTGGCTGCAACAATTGACTAAACAGAAGAGCAATTGTGAGGATGGTGCTGGACCAGAAGGTTTTTTGCTCCGTTGTACTTGGGTTCTCTATGAGTTGGAAAATACTCGATAGCACACAACAGCAACATATTCATCAGCTTCCAAATATCATCTCTTCATGGGTCCTTTGTATATGTAAATACCACACCGATTTCTATAAAGGTCCTGGATATACATCGATGTTTGTTTTCTCAGGATCCTGGAACCAATGCACCTATGGATGCTATCTTAGTTCATTATACTCTCTTAGTTCAATGCCATTTGTTTCAGTAAAAAAGGCAGGTGAGTAATCACCTTCTGAATGCAGCATGCAATCCAACTGCAAAATGACCCTAAAGGATGTATGAGTGCTTCTGAAATCAGAATAAAGGGCCATCATGTTGTCCAAGGATTGGAAAGTAACTGTGAATGACAGAGAACATATGACCTAAAGAACAATGGAGGAAACTTAGAACTCACAGGATTAGCATCAGTATTAGTACTTTAGACACAGATGCTATGTAGAAAAGGCTGGTTTCAAAAGGCACTTAGGGGCTTCAGAATAGGAGCTTCAGAGAAATTCCTACTGTGAGCACCACTGGTATGATGTCCCTTTCAAATGCCATCTCAGCCTTTGATTGCCAATTTTGCTTTGACTCTGAGCAGTCTCATGCTATAAAAACCTAAAGGTTCACTTTCTGTTGGAGGAGGCAATGCAAGAGTAAAGCTGAAGCCATAAAGGAAAGTGGTCCAGTATGTCATAGGATTGCTTTAACTTGAAGGTACAAAATTAATCACAGCGCCCTTTCTCCTCTCTCATCCTAAAAGGCTGCAACAAATCCAAGACAAAGAAGGGACTGCCCTTCACTGCTCCCACCGCCTGGCTATTTATTAGCACCCCAGTCAGATAGCTTCAAATGCCACCCACAGAAGGTTAAGGGGGCCTCTAATTAAAATGTAAGATAGTTGTTATCCCTGGAGATATTTCATGGTGGAAGGCATGGAATCAGCGGTCTAGAAGTTAAAATGAAGTCTTTTCAGCAGGTCGCCAAAGAGAATCCTTGATTTTTTTCTTTCCCTTTAATACAGGAAATTCAATTATAGTGTTCTATATTTTACCACTGATTTTAAAGCTTGATTTCAGTAGTTTCATTTTAAGATGAGGTGGGATGGAACAAAGTCAAGTTGTTGGAATATTATTCCTTCTACTCAGGGAAAAGATAGAAAGACAATAACAACAACGATGACCGGAATACAAACATTGCCTTGCATATTTAACAGCTTTTTTGGTATATAATTTACATAGCATACAATTCAATAATTCCATCACATCAAGAGTTGTACAATCATAATGAAAATCTGCCTTGAAGTCTTATATACAGTATTAAAATAATTTAGTATATGTTAACATGCTATGGATTGAATTGTGTCCCTCAAATGTATGTGTTGAAATCTTACCTCTTATTCCTGTGGAAAGACATTCTTGTGGTATACTTAAGCATTCGACTGCTTACCAAAAGTTCAGTGGTTCAAACCCACCAACCAGAGGTTGTGACACTCTGTGTCTCTGTTGATTACTGCTTTGGCACATTCTCCTATATCCTATAAGGTGTTAGACAGGGTTCTCTAGAGAAATAAAACCAGGGCACTTATGATTAGATAGATATATAGATAGATAGATAGATAGATAGATAGATAGATAGATAGATAGATAGATAGATAGATAGATAGATAGATAGATAGATAGATACAACATAAGAAATAAGCAGTGAATGAGTCCATGGAGCAGTACAAATGACTCAGTGCAACTCACTTCTGTGAGACAGTTAATACACTGGCAGTCCTTCAACTCATGAGGGCTGCTGGGTGCAAATTAAGGAAGCAGATAGCTGAGTCTTCTGTAGAGGAATTCAGGCAATCTGGCCACAGGCAGCAAATCACAGGGTAGATCACCAACAGTCAGTCAGAGTCGACAGTCCTCAGATCAAGTGATGTATACATCAGCAATGTGGCGAAGCAGATCTTGAAGGAACCTCAAACTGTAGTGACACAGTGGTGTCCCACAGGTAGTGTAGCTCACAAATTGAGGCAGAGAACCAGATAAGGCAGCTGCACGTTGGTTTGATCATCAAGGAGCAAGAGACAAGAAAAGTGAAGCTCGCTGAGCCATTTATCTCTTTGCCCTTCAATTAAAGTGCAACTTTATTAATCCCACGTGTGTTTATTGGCCAGGTTGTCAAAGTAAACCTACCTATCAACGTGTCTGTGAGTTTTAATCAACTTGATGCAATAAGTTCTACCCATGGATGTGATCCTATTTCGGATTAGGGTTTTCTCTGTTAGATATCACGAGGTCCCATCATTGTAAAGTTATAAAAACTGCAGCTTAAAGACACATTAGTCACACAGGCAGGATATCTTGGGGATGAAAGACATCTTTCCCTGCATCAACTACCCTATCAAGTCACTTTGCTTTTCCTCTGAATAAACGAGAATCTCCTTTTACATGATCTATTTATTGAAATATTTTATTGTGATTTTAGAGGGGTTTGATGAATAAAATTAGGTTCTCATTTAACAATTTTTGTGATATTGGTTGCATTTTTCACAACGTGTCATTCTCTTCATGATTTGTATTCCTATTTCCATCAATCTACATCTGTATCATTTCTTAACTTTTCTGTTGTTGATTCAGGAGAAATGCTAACTGGGAGACCTCATTTAGAAGCTTTTCTTCTTTTCAAAAGGAACAGGCAGCAGTCACAGATGATGTTATTCATTTTATGGGCCACTCTGTCTTTGGCTGGTTTGCTCTTTCATTGACAGGATTTTCTATGTCTATAATCTTTGAGGTTCCTCTAGTCTCCTGCAAACCTGGCTTTTGGGGGTGGTGGTGGGTGGGGGGTATTTGTGTTGAGTGACACTGCCCTGAGGGACTCTGGAGCAATGCAGGGGACTGCAAAAGCAGAAACTTGTACCTTAGGCTGGGCTGTAGTACAAATGATTTCATTGCCAAGGGAGAACTGGGTGGTTTTGTTTGTTTCTGAAAAGGGGGCAGTAAGCCAAATACATCTGAGAACTTACATTCGACAGGTTTCTCCTATTTGATACGTGATCATCTGTTGTGCGTCTGAAAATGGCTAGTAGTGGTAGTTGGGAACCATCTAGCTTTTCTGATCTCAAACTAGATTAAACTTTTCAAAGATTAAGACTTTTTAAAAACAGAATCTCCAATCTCTACCTCCACCTTTATATGAACTACTCCCTTTCTTTGTGTGTGCTTAACACCTACCCAGATGATCCAATGATCCTATCTTTTTAAAATTATTTATCTATTTACTTATTTAGTTAATTTAAATAACTTTATTGGGTGCTCGTACAGCTCTTATCACAATCTATACATATGTCCATTGTGTCACACACATTTGTACATATGTTATTATTATTTTCAAAATATTTTCTTTATACTTGAGCTCATTTTCCCCGCTTCCCCACCCTCCCTCATGAACCCTTAATAATTTTTTTTTTCATGCCTTACACAGACCACAGTCTCCCTTCACTCTTTCATGTTGTCTGAACCCCAGGAAGGGAGTTCTATGTGATCATTGTGATTAATTTCCCTCTTTCTCCCCACTCCCCCTTCTGATAGCACAACTCTCATAATTGGTCCTGCGGTGTTTATCTGTCCTGAATTCCAAGTGTTTCCATCTCTTATTTGTATCAGTGTACATACTCTAGCCAGATTTGTAAGGTAGAATAGGGGTCATGATAGTCAGAGGGAAGAAGCAGTAAAGAACTACAAGAAACTTGTATGTTTTATCAGTGTTATATTGTACCCCAACTGGCACATCTCTTCCTTGAGACCCTTCTGTGAGAGGATGTCCAATTGTCTACAGATGAGTAGATAATTTGGGTCTCCATTCCACACTCCCCCTCATTCACATTGATATCATTATTTGTTCTTGGACTTTGACGCCTGATACATGATCCCATCAACACCTTGTGATCACCCGGTATGTTTCTTTCATGTGGGCTTAGTGCTTCTCAGCTAGATGGCTGCTTGATAATCTTCAGGCCTTCAAAGCCCCAGATGCTATATCATTCGATAGCTGGACACGATCAGCTTTCTTCACCACATTTGCTTATGCACCTATTTTGTCTTCAGTGATCCTGTTGGGAAGGTGAGCATCACAGAATGCTGGGTTATTAGAACAAAGTGTTCTTGCATTGAGGGAATACTTGAGTAGAGGTCCAATGTTTGTCTGCTGCCTTAATACTTAACATATAAATATATGTACATAGATCTATTTTCCTATGTTATATATAAATATACTTATATATGTACATGCTAGCAGTTA
>NW_022111373.1:139802038-139803101 GCF_000313985.2 Echinops telfairi
AGACTTTTCAGTTACAATCGCTACTCTTAAACTATTTCAGTAACTATGAAAATGTGGTTTCACTTGGAGGAAAATGATGGACTGTGGAGTAGCATGGAATCACCGGATAGACAGCTGTCTGCCCTGTGTGCCAGCTGACCCAGGTTAGGGAGAGCTGCCTGTCTAATCACTTTTGACCCCATACACCTGAGCAGTGAATGGGTATTATTTAAGTCGCTGATGCTTTCTTTTGCTGATGATGCAACATCACTGTGGCAGGAGATAACTGATATCACATTAGATGGATGAAGATCACAATTGAAGGCAGATGTGAAACTATTCCCTTCCTGACTGAGTGGTACTTGGAAAGTTAATTAAACCACTCTTTTGGTATGAATATACACAATTAGCTAGTTTAACAACACCAGAGAAAGCAGATTATATCTAACTTTAATTCGGTATTCCTGGAGCTTTGAAGCTTAAATTCTTTGTTGTGAGTGATTACATATTATCAGTTAATTATATCTGTGGGGATTTATCACCTGCCCAGGTTCTTATTTCAGTATCAACAAAACCTTTTGCCAGAAACTTTTTTTAAACCATTTTCTTAGTCACTTGAAAAGTATTTCTCAGTTTTTCTCTCTCTCCTACACACCCCACTTTTTCATTTCTTCACCGTAATGAAAACCTCTACCTCCCTTCTCTTTGTTTTTGTTGAATCTGTATCTCTCCAGGAATAAACATAGAATATACTCTAAAAAGCATTATGCGATGCAAAAAAAGTCATATACAGTGATTTCACAACTTTGATTCCATTTATGTGTTCTTCCATTTTGATGCACTTTATGGTGATAAACCCTGTTATTGATTTCTTATAGGGACAAGTTGGGAATTGACAGAATGGTTAGTGAGGACCATTTCTGGGGTTATGAGGATATTCTACAATTTTATTGGCATAAGATATATTTACATAAGTGCATTCGTTTATTGCAAAATTTTGAAATATGTTTTAATAAACTGTGCACAATCTTAGACATTTCATTGAGCTGTAATTCATTTCTAAAATTAGGTTCTTAAAATTACC
>NW_022111373.1:139805242-139806483 GCF_000313985.2 Echinops telfairi
AAAAACGAAGGAAACACTGTTGGTCATGTGACATTCTCACAGTTGTTCCTCTGCTTGAGCCCATTGTAGCCACTGTGCAAACCGCCTCATTGAAACCTTCCTCACCACCACTGCCCCTCTACTTCTCCAAGCATCATGTTTTTCTCTAAGGACTCATCTCTCCTGACAATCATCTGAAGTATGTGCCCAAAGTAGCATCTGATAGGTAAAGAAGAGAAAACATGTCAAAGACCACCAAATCTATTCATTTCTTTTAATGAATAACTGGAAGTTTTCTCTGAAATAATTGTGTTTGCTGCCTCATCCTCTTGTATTTTCTGCTGCTAAATCAATAGCATCAACATTGGGAAAATATTGGCCCATTGCTTTCAAAAATATGAAAGAGAAAATCCATTCAGGATATATTGATCATTTATTTTTTTAAAAAATAATGAATGCTGTCCAAAGTTTGTGATCATGTCAAGATTTCACATATTATTGAAGATTTATGGGCATTATTCAGTCATACAAAAAATCTAAAGTACTGTTTTGGCTATTTGATAGTGATCCTGACAAAAATCTGATCTTTGCTAAAAAATAGGAAGCCCACTCATCTTCCTGGCAGGTCTGTTAGCTAGTCATCACCACCAAGTCCCAGTGAGGTGCTGTCAGCTGCTGATCCATTGCTGGTGTTCCTGGAAAGTTTCCTTCTATCACAAAAGCTGTGCTGAATGCTGCTTCACTGCTTTGCTCTCTTAAGGTCCACACAATTTGACTAAGATGCATAACATTGTTCATCTTTTTATTTCCTAATACTCCTTTAAAATATGGTATCATAAAATCAACTCCATTTATTGTTATATTCTCAAAATAGTGTGAAGTTATTCAAAGGTTAATCAGGTAAATCAGTAAGGTTAATCAGTTTTTAAAAATTAATTAGAAGGTGATGTTTAAACATATTTAGTGGTCTTTCATCTAATAACATAATACGGGCCTACGTCAAAAGTGCTGCTACTAGGTTTCCTGGACCTACATGCACAGATTTATTACAAGCAAAACTAAAAAAATCAAAGGATGCATAAATTATTAAACTCATAATGGCAATTAAAAGAGTAGGAGTGGCAATATTAATTTCTGTCTCATGTAATCCTGTCTGCAATCAATGAAAGGCTGAAGACAAGTTTTCTAAGTAATAAACTTATCTTTGTCTATCTAGGGCAGTGGTATTCAACCTTCTAATGCCGTGATCCTTTAATACAGTT
>NW_022111373.1:139811156-139818971 GCF_000313985.2 Echinops telfairi
TGTGACCCTTTTGTAAGGAGATGTCCAATTGTCTACAGATGGGCTTTGAGTCTCCACTCCATCCTCCCACTCATTTACATTGATATGGGTTTTTATCCTGGGTCCTTGATACCTGATACCTGATCCCATCGACATCTCGTGACCACACAGGTTGGTATGCTTCTTCCATATGGGCTTTGTTGCTTTTCAGCTACATGTCTGCTTGTTTATCTTCAGATCTTTAAGACTCCAGATGCTATATCTTTCAATAACCAGGCACCATCAGCTTTCTTCATCACATTAATTTATACACTCATCTTCAGCGATTGTATCCAGAAGGTGAGCATCACAGAATGCCAGATTACTAGAACAAACTGTTCTTGCAAATGCTTAACATATAAATAATATATATATTTCCCTATCATTATATACAAGTATATTTTCATATGTACATGCCCATATTTGCATATGTACATGCCCTCTCTACATGTCCGTTGCCTCCTATGTCTTTCCTCTATTTTCTTTTACTTTCCTCTTGTCCCTCTATCATGTTTGGCCTTCATTCTGGTTTCAGGAATTCCTCTCAGCTACATTGCCCTTTATTAACCCCCACCAGGCATCCTATGCTCTACCCGCCATCAATGTTAGCAGTATTCCCTTCTGTTGCATATAACATTGCTGTGGGTCAGAACTGACCTGATGGCCCCTACAACAGTAATACCATCAACTGTATGCATATAGCACCTTATCTCCTCTCTGTGCTCTTAGTGGAAGTGGGGGTGGTGTCTGGAAATACCATCAGGTTGAAAACATTATCAGATTGCTCTAGATAATTTAATCGGGCACGCTAGTGTAGAAGGTAGATGAACCCGGAAGACAAGTTGAGCTGACGATACTGAGTTTCTCCATTTTCTCTCCCTACATGTGAGTTCATTTTGCTTTTTCTATATTCTATCCATCCAGGTCCACATGCATAGTCACTAAGCTGCTGCGGGGGGAAAAAAAAAAAAGTATTTGCAATGAAGTCATTAGTCTTGCAAAATTCTATCATGAAATTTCTCAGCTCAGTTTCTATCACCAAGGACATAGTTTACAAACACTGTTGCTTTTTTTTTGTTTATTTTACATTTACATTGATTTACCAATTAATGATCAATCCATCTGGATTTCATGTTCTATAAAATTCAGAGTGAAGAAATTATTAGAATCCTTGGATTTCTTCATCATTAGCTTTAGTGCTTAGTCCATAAATTTTAATAATAGTTGAACTTTCTAGTTGGTGTATAGAAAATACCCTATCTCAGACAGCATTATACTTCAAAATAGATCTAGATGGTGAATATGAAGTCATTGTTCTTGAATTTGTATAGTTTTTGGATGATAAACTGTATGATTATCTGACTCAAAATGACAATACCAGTTCATTTCAGGTCCCTAATGCCTAGAGCTTTCTACTCACATGAAGTCTGACATTATCAGACACACACAGAGACAATCATATTCTCTCCTATAAGATCTTTATGACTTGGGAATGATTTGGTGAGCATGAGTTAGAAGATCATGTCTAGAGCGTCAATCTTTATGACTGCCAATTAACTTTTGTTGATTTCCAACTTTCCTGAATTCATACTTCTTATATTGATTGTTACTAATATCAATGGGGTTTTAAACTGTTTTTGCTTCGCTTTAAGTCATGCTTCATCAGCAACTTAAGGTTGCAAATTCTTTATTACTTCAACATCTACTCTTTCTCTGTAGTACTTTGGGTACTTTCCATTCTGAGAGACCCATCTTCTACCAGTGTATCTGACAATGTTCCAGTGCCACTCATACAGGTTTCAGTGACTACTCCTTCAGTAGTGGACAGCCTATTTCTTCTTCCTAGACTTTTCTTAGTCTGTAAGATCCACTAAAGCCTGTTCACCATGGGTGATCCTACTCATATTAGAAATCCCACTGGCATAACTTCAAGGATCATAGCACACAAGCTATCACATTTTGAAAAACCGACATATGAGTGGTGGATGATTTAAAATATCCATATTTAATTAAACATCAAAACTCACAGTAAGACTCACTTCTTTATGTTGTGGCTAGGTAACTTTGAGTTGGTTCAGAATCATAGCAATAACCCAACAGAATGAAACACTGCCTGCTCCGGTGCTGCCTATCCAATTGTTATGCTTGACCCTTTAGTTGCAGCCATTATACCACATTGTCTCATCAAGTCTTCCTTTTCTTTTTTACTGTCTTTTAACTTTACCAAGCATGATGTCCTTTCCCAAGGACTGGTCTCTCCTAATATCATGCCCAAAGTACTGGATACAAAGTGTCTCCATTTTCCCCTTTAAGCCACATTCTACATGTACTTTTTTCAAGAGAGATCTGTTCTTTTGGTAGCCCATGATATTTTAAATATTCCTTGAATTCATTCTTCTTAATTCTCCCTTATTCAATGTCCTATTTTCACCTGCACATGAGATGATTGAAAATGCCCTGGTCTAGCACAGGCACACCTTAGTCCTCAACGTGACATGCTTGCCCTTCAACACTCTAAAGAGATCGTGTGCAGTAGATTTACCCAATGCAATGTATATTGGACAAGTTCTGCTTTCTTCAATTTTTATCATGGTATTACCGGCTATGAAGGGATCTGTTTTGTTTTCTTTACATTGAGTAGTAATCCATAACTGAAGGCTATAATTCTTGATCTTCACTAGAAAGTACTATAAAGTATACTGCACTCACTCAGTTATTGATATTTATAGTAATTCTAATGTTTCTTTTCACATAAATTTGTAGCCCAAGGAATTACTATTTATCTGGTAGGGCATCTCTTTGAAAGTACACAGGATTCTTAATTATAAATAGAGTAAAAATCTTAATTTTTGCTTTCTTTACTTTTTTCACATTCATCTAGTTCCTAGTATAATGATGAACATGTATGTATTTATGTCCTAGATATATGTGACAAAGTGGGAGGACTAGATTAACATATTTATTACCTTACAGTTCTGCAGGCTACACCTTAAAAAACAACAACAACCAAAAAATAAACCAGAAGTTAGCTGGGCCATTCCTCCCTCTGAAGCCCCTAGAGAAGACCCTTCCTTGTCTTCTTTAAGTTTTTGCATTCAATGATTGCTGGTAGTCTAGCATCAGTCTCTGCTTTCATCTTCCCATGTGGGATTTAGCCAATTAATGTTGCTCTTTTAGTTGCAGTTTTGAGTTGGGCTGTTAACTGAAAGGTCAGCAGTTTGAAACCACCAATCACTCCAAGGGAGAAAGATGGGGCTTTCTACTCCTGTAAAAGTGTTAGTCTTGGAAACCCACAGCTGGCATTTTGGGAACCATAATTCCATCTGTGGTATATTACGGACTCCATTCCTGTAGCTATATCCCATTTTCCTGTCCTAGTAGACAGGATTCTGGTGGGATTCATCCTGAACTAAGTAGAGGGTGTGAGCTAAGTTACACAGTTCAGTTTCTTGGGGTATGGACACCTAATAGAAAATAACCACAGTTCCATCAAAGCCATCATTCCTCTGTTATAAGGGCTGTCTTGGACAGAAAGAAATTGCAGCAGCAGCATCAGAAGGGCATGCAAGATCTCTGTCAGAAGTGAGGGAGGTCAAGGCCAGGAGCACTAGAGACTATGGCCCAGAGACTATGAGGCAAAGCACAGGAGCCAGGCTAAGATCAGAAGCTGAGGCAAGGAAATCATGAGATAAAACAAATGAGCTGAGACTATGGAGCCGTGAGACACAGCAACATACAAGCTTCCTGGTCCATGGAGGCAGATGACAAAGGACCACGTGACTGAGAGCTTAAGGACCAGAGAAGTACTTGGATGCTGGCTGAAGAGAGGTGATTCTGTGGACCTGTGACTATATCTTTATTGTTACTGATCCTAACTTGTGGTGACCTACTAACTTACCTAATAAACTCCCTTAATTGTGAGCTTTCTGTGAGTTCTGTGAGGCCATCTCAATGGATTAGCAAGCCCAGCATAGAAGTGCAGTGCTGTGGGAGGAATGGTCTGCACCTGAACAGGTAAAAGAAGGTGGAGTGTAAAGGTCTGCGTTCTAACCCCTTAGTAATAGAGATGTCCGAGGACGTGGTTACCTTCTTCACTGTTTATGCAGCATGGCTGTTCTCCATCTTTACCTGCCTCTGTGCCTCCTCTCCTCTTTTATAAGGACACCAGTGATGTTGGATTGTGGCTAGCCTACTTCAGTATGACCTCATATTAACTAATTACATCTTCAAGGACACGATTTCCAAACAAGGTCCTATTCATAGGTATTGTGTTTTAGGGCTTTAACGTATCTCTTTGGAAGGCAAAATTTAATACATAACAAAATATCACATAGACTGTCCATATTAGAGTGTCCATATTAGACTGTCCATATCAGAGGGCTATAAAGGTTAGTGGACATTTTCCAATACATTTGCATTCCATTTTCTCACGAACTTTTTGAAGCCTTCTTGTGATAGTTTAATACAGCAAATTTCTTACTTCTTTCTCATATCAAGTCCACTTCTGGTCAGGGAAATGCTTTTGAGCAACTCTCCTCCATGCTGTGGCTCAGACACAAAGCTACTATATTCTTTGTGCCCCTCCATGTCAACATCTGATGCTTCGGTTAACTAGGATAATGTAAACATGCGCTGATATCTCCTTTCTGTCTGCGTTTCATTGAGAGTGGTTAGTGCCATCAAGCCAGTTAGAACTCATAGTGAGCTGAGGTGCAAGAAAACAGAATACTGGGGACCTGTAGCCACCAGCATTCCATACTGAGAGCTCTGGTCCTTGATCTTCATCAGTAAAGATTTCAGTTCTTATCAATTTCAATATCAAGGCTGTGTCATCTACATACCACAGGAGTTAATGATTCTCCCTCAAATCTTACTTTCTTCTTTTTATAGTTCAACATCTATGATTATTCGCTCAGTATACAGATTTTAAAATGTATGGTGAAAGAATTCAACCTTGATACACACCTTTCTTGATTTAAAACCATGCACCCACCCTCCCACCCCTTGCTCTCTTTGAAGAACTGACTCTTAGTCTATGTACAATTTCTACCTGACTTTCATGAACGATTATGGACTTCTCCATCTTCACAATACAATCTATAATTTATTATGATATGGACAGTCAAGTGTCTCTGTGTAGTTAATAAAACATAAGTAAATGCTGTTTCATAATGTGGTCCTGGTCAATTGGCCGTGGTTTTCTTGCGTAGAGCTGGTCAGGAAGTAAAACACATCACTTCAAATAAAGCAGATCTCCTGAGCACTCACTGTGTCGGCATACTAGCTCAAACGGAAAAGGTCAAGGCCGACATCCGAGCCTCAACCCTCCACAGCTTTTCAGGTGACACGAAAACAGACAGCTCTGTCTAAAGATCCTTATACGACACAGGAGGCTTTCGTAAAACAGAATCATAGCCATAATCCTGGGCCTTTTATAAAGTAATCTACCAAGGACACATCATGATTAAGCCACTCACAGTCGTCACACTTGCCGCAAGTGTACCAGCTCAATAATTCCTGTCTTATAGCAGGTTTACATAACGCATATCCCTTTATAAAATTGCGAACCACTTGGAAAAGTAAGTGCCGGGCTCCTTGGAGCGGAGATATTGCTCTAAGTCGTTTCTTTTCACAGAGAAGAGACAGACGCAAACGTAGCAGGAGTCAAATCTGAGCAAGTTCACAGGACTAATACCAGTACTTGGAAGCTCCTGTCTGCATCATGCTTTAGTCTAGGCACTAAGGACATGGGTGAAAATGATGCTGGCGTGGTTATGCGTTGGGCTGCGATCCTCATGGTTGGCAGCTGGAAACGACCCAAAGTTCCGCGGAAGGCAGCCTGGGCTTCCTACTCCCATAAAGAATTACCGTCTCAGGAACCGACAGGTGGTGGCTCTGAATCAGCATCGATTTGATGGCCTTGAGTTTGGTCTTCTTGTTTAGTTTTGTCTACTGAAAGGAGCCCGGTGCCCTGTGGGTTAGTTAGACATGGGGCTGTGACCCACAATGTTGGTGGTTAAGACTTGGTAGCACAAGTTGTATAAGGGCTCCTGGTGTATACAGTGGGGAGGTAGGCTAATGGGGAACCGATATCAAGGAGCTCAAGACAGAAGAGAAAGCTTTGAAATGGATTATGGTAGCAATAGTACAACACTGTTTGATGTGATTGAACTATGAAATGATATCCCTATTAGCTCCCAATAAAATAGGTTAAAACAAACAAGCAAAAAAAAAGAAAAAAAACCCAAAACAATTTGATGGCAGTGGGATCTGATTTGGTTTGGTTTGGAGTTATCCAGTCTCAAAAATTGCACTAATGTCCTCAAATGATTGGCTCTTGCCCTTTTCCTGGCTAAATATGGGGCAGTAGGGAGTTGGCACCCTCTCCAAATGTCCTATGCCTGTATTATAGCAGTCAGTGATGCAGGCTTGGCTGTTATTTTAATTTTGACTTAATTCCTTCATTGCTCACTGCAAGTCCTGGCACCTCAGCTCTGCTCTTTCCAGTTCTCCAGTTTAGCTCAGCTACCTAACAGTGTAACAATATCTGTTCAGCCTGAAGTATTTAAAATTGGGTTAACTTAAATTAAACATAGTAACTTTCATATTGAGCACTTTGATCTGTAAGGCTCATTCTAGATATCTTGGAAGCTTCTGGATATCAATAGTCTTCAAAAAGGTCATGAAAACATTATCAACTCATAAATGTCTTTAACTAATTGTTCTCAATTCTTAGTGTGTTTTATAGCTAGTTACTTCACCCTTCCAGCTTTCCTAGATTAATTTCCAGATTCACTAAATGGCACAGCCCCCCAGTAATATTTGCTGAACTTCTTCTGGATTGTAAGTGCTGTCTAATTGTACACGTGGCCACCCAGACCTAAACTGGCAAGTCACTCTTCTCCCATCCCCAGCCGGCAAACACGATGTCACATGTTCCGCATTTTATTTTCCTCCTTTCTGTTTCTATATTCATTTATTTATTTCCTTACCCAGAGCTCAGACAACTACTCTGGTGGGAAGAGGACAGAGAGAGAATTCTGTGAAATTGGCATTTGCAAAGAAGTTATGTTTTTAGGCATAACTCTCATGTTCAATCGAGGGGGTTCTGAGGCAGCTGATGCAGATTCTGGGGGATTTGCCTTCCCTTCTCTGCCATGTGTCATGAGCCACTAATGACAGCTGAGTCTTCTACATCCATTTGATCATGTTCCTTTGTTTTCCTCTGTTATTTTCTTTCCATCTCTCTGAGGCCCTACTACTGTTTTCTAGGTAAGGACATCAACAGACATCTTGATAGATCTTCTGACTTTCTGCCTTACCCCACTCTATCCATCTGTTGCACAGCAGTCAGCGTGACAGCATTAGGGAGATCACGGCAACATGGGCAGTCTTGATGGAGTCCCACTGATGCATAGAGTTTATATGCTTTTATGCAGGACTGTAAAAGTTATGTCCTTTTCCAGGATAATCACAGGATGTAAATGTTCCCTACAGCAATTATATTAGGTCATAGGAGCCACATTTATGACAAATAAGCAATTTTCTTCAATGACCCCCCAGGCAGTTGTCAAGAGAGCTGCCTCCTACATTGGCCCAATCACACAGACAGTCACACAGCATATATCTGTCCTCTGAGCAGCCCAGAATGTTAAAAAACACATCCAGAGAGGATGGAGAGAGGAACAAAGCAAACCTGGCATGAATTAGGCTAACTACTGGTGGACATTAAGTCTAGGTTTCATTTACTTGCCCTGTTTCTTATTTTCCCCTCAACATTTGATGTAAACATCAGAA
>NW_022111373.1:139820363-139835440 GCF_000313985.2 Echinops telfairi
CAGAATTGATAAATTAGGCAAAACTAGAAGTGATAAGGGTTTGCTACAAGTTTTACAAATAAAATGGGCTCTTTAGAGTGGAGAGAAGACCATGGGATGAGTACAAGCCTTATAGGCAGCAGAGGTAAAAGCTATTATATACACAATCCTGCCAAGCAATAATCTATGAGTGGATGGTGAATAGCAAGCAGACAGAGAAGGAGGAAGTCGGATGAGCGATGTTCCACTGTGAGGGTAGTAGCCAGTGACTTAAAATGAAATGTGTAAACATCGTTGAAGGGACACCTCCTTGCTCTGTTACTTTCACCCTGTGCACAATAATTTTTTAAAAAAAGAAAATAATAAAGTTGTAATAGATTTTCTAATGTAGCTTCCTTTGTAATATGGCTTCTAGCCATATTGTCCACAGCCTGTCCCTGATCCAGAGAAAAGTCATCATAAGAAACTGTGACTGTAGCAGAATGAGCCTAGGAGGTGAGGGCATTCTTCTTTGTATTAAACTGCTTAAAGCCTAATTATGAAAAGTAATTGTCCTCTGGAAATGCAGCTGAGCTAATCCAGTCGTCCTAGCACGGTCATTGAACCTCAGCCTCTCTCTAAAGGCAAGAAACCTGTTGGTTTTTAATTACTCCACTTAGAAATGAATTAGATGTCTATGAGATTTGGCAAGAGTTGAGGCAAACAGCAAATGCAGATTTCCCCCTGTGGTCAGTGGCAAACAGCTGGGCCAGTGTGTCAATTTCCAGTTGTAATACTGGATTGTACAGTTGTAATACTCACCACTCCTTGAGTCTACGTGTGATTCTTCTTCCCTTGTGGGCACCTCTTCTTACGTCGCTCACTCCAACATTCTGCCTTCTCAGTTCAAGGGGCCTCTCTTGTTTTGAAGTATCAGGAATTATAAAACAATGCAAACTCATTTTTCTGGCTATTTGCCTCCAGTCTTCAGTCTTCTTAGCTCGCACAAGACCTTAACATGAATTGTCAAGTCACAGGATCTCTGTCAAGCCCTCCTGTTCATGAGATGGATAATGACTGCTATCCAAATGCCATAGAGCTTTTATATTTTACTCTGCATTGAGTTGCAATCGGCTTCTTTGTTTAGACCAGACAGGCTCTACAATCTGTTGCTAAGCCTCCTGACTATCTAAGGAGAGAAAACATGGCCAGTGCCCAGGGTTGTACTATAAAAGTGAGAACTAGAAATGACCTTCGTGGGAACCCTTTCTACTTCTTAGTCAAAGTACAATACCATTCCTAGAGAAATGATGATGTTAAAGGTGTCATACTTTCTTTCACAATGATGAATTAGAATAATCTCCAACACTAGTCTGTGGCAATCTCCCAAAGGACTCTGACAGATGGAGTGCATTGGACACGAAGGAGGTTATCAGACGTATGCTGTAAGGTTGAAGGAGCCAAAGCAAAGGGAAAAAAATGGGATTTTGATCGGATTTTAATAAAATATCAACAGCATGGTATTAGTTTTTCAAAATAAGATTTTTTCTCCCTCCAAATGTAATAAAATTCTTTAGGCTCCCTTTGCTTAAATCTATTTTTCTTCATAAATATATTTAGACTGAGCTACTGACAGAATTCTCTATGGTTTAGTTCTTTGAAAAATAATTCTGACAGTGCCACAAAAGGACTATTGAATGATTTCTCCCTTTGGGTGTTTCACAGTTAATACTACAGATTCATCTACTTGAGTGGTATTTTTGTTTGTTTGTTTTTCAAAAACATAAACAAACAATAAACCTTTGGTAAAACTAAGAATTAGTTACCATATTGGTTAGAAATTTCTTATAGAACAAAATGAGCAATGTGAAATAAGGTTAAATCCTTATATTTAGGACTGAGTATTAATAGAATAGAAGACAACAACATTATATTAGTAAGAGGAACAGAGTTATCTGTCTCTCAGTTATCTAACCATTTTAGCACAAAACAGTAGACGTTAAGATTAACATGATCCTCAATCACAGTGGTGCTCTGTTTCATTACAGTACTCTAGAGTTACTCTTGGTACAGTAGTCAAGTATTTGGAAAGCCTTGCTGTAATATGAGTTATCACATGTAGTGTTCAGAAGGAGCTGGGCAACAGGGACATCATGGATCTTGGCTGAGAGCAGAGAATCCCAAAAAGATGTTTGCTTGTGCTTCACTGATGATGCAGAGCAATTGGACTGTGTGTATCGTACCAAATAACGGGTGGCCTTGAGAAGAATGGGAGTTTCCAAACACTTAACTGTGTTCAGGGGGACCTGTCCATGAATGAAGAGGAAATTGTGGGAACAGAACAAATGAATGGTTTAAAATTAGGAAAGGTGTGCATCAGCACTGTATTGTTTCCCCATACTTATTTAATGTTTATGCTGAGAAAATAATCAGAGCACCTGGATTTTATGAAAAGGAGGAGGCATCAGAACTGGTGGACAGCTTGTTAACAACCTGCCATATACAGATGACACCGCCTTGCTGGTTGAAAGTGAGGAGGACTTGAAGCTCTTGCTAGTGAAGACTAAGGATTGCATCCTTCAGTGTGGATTACAGCTTAATGTAAAGAAGACAGAATTTTTCAAACTGGACCGATAGGTAAGATTATGATAAACAGAGAAAAGACTGAGGTTGTCAAGTATTTTATCTTGATTGAATCTGCATTCAGGGAGCAGCAGTCAATAGATCAAAGGAATAGTTCCATTGGGTAAACCTGCTGCACACGACCTCTTCTCTTCGGGGTGTTGAAAAGAAAGGGTATTATTTTGAAGACTAAATATGCTTGACTGAAGCACTGATATTTTCAATTGTATCATAGGCATGCGGAAGTTGGACACTGAATAAGGAAGATTTAAGAAAAATGTATGCATTTAAGCAATGGGTTGGTGAATAATATTGAAAGTAGCATCGGATGACAAAAGAACCAATAGAGCTGTCTTGGAAGAAGGGCAACCAGAACACTCCCTTGAGGCAAGGATCACGGGACTTTGTCCCCCATACTTTGCACATGTCATCAGGAAAGAGTAGTCCCTGGAGTAGGACATTATGTTGGTTGAGTGTAAGGGAAGCTGAGTTAGTTAATTGTGCCAGCCTGGCCGATAATCACATGTGGTGCTGGTTGAAAGGTGGAGGGATAAATGGGTGGTGAAGCCTCGCCTTTCTAGTTCTCGGGTCTCTTGTTTTGTGATGGTTGTATTGAGTGCAGCTGCCTTAGCAGTTCCCTGCTTCAGCTTGCAAGATTGACTTCCTACAAGACATCCCCAAGGAGAAGCCCCATGGATCTATCCCGATGCAGCCCTGGGTGCTGGAGCAGCCTTGTGGAGACCCTTGCCAGTGCTGAGATGCTTACATGTTCACGGACTCAGCTTTCCCCCTGCAGTCGGCATCATTGCCTCTGTTTTGTGAGGTGGAGGACTTTGTGGACTGGTGTTGGGTTAATGGGTTAATGTTGGACTTGCGGGCTTGGGCAGCATTGGGTTGGGATGTTTTCGTGATGCACGTTTTCTTTACATAAAACTCTCTCTTATAAGTGAGTCGCCATGGATTTGTTTCTCCAAAGTACCTAGACTAATACAGAAGCCAAAAGAGGGAAAGCCCTCAATGAGAAAGATTGACCCAGTGACTGCAGCAATGGGTTCAAATACGAAAATAATTGCTAGGATACCGTCCCAGGCAATGTCTTTTTCTGTTGTGCAGAGGCTCTCGATGAGTTGGAAGCAACCTGACAGCAACAACACGATATGTTGTAGTTGAGAAGGTTGGTGGGAGCAGTGGAAAAGAAAAAGATGGTAAGTAGAATTAGAAGGAAAGAAGAAACTGAAGGGGATGACTATAGCTCTTTCAATCTCTGTTTCCAGTTGATATGAGATATTAAATCTATTCATAGACTTCAAGAATAAAAATGTTGAAGTATTACAGCTTGCATTATTTTTTAATCAAGAGGATTCATATTGTGCTGACAAAATAATTTAGCTAACCTTAAATCTTAAATAATTTGCAGGACAAGCGATCAAAGGCACTAATTATTGCTATAATGAATTATAGCAATAAATAAACAGAAAAATAGGCAGAAAGCTAAATAAATAATTCATTGCTTGAAGCAACCTGTATATACTTTAATCTTTAGTCATCAATGAAAGTTGCAATAAGAATTAGAAATAAGTTGGGTAATTAAAAGAAATGTTCATTCATCTTATTTTATAGTCTTTGATTCAGGTTACAGAATTAGAAAGCTAAAAATTAGAAGTTTTTCTAGCTTTTCTTCCATTCCAAGCCTATATTTTTGCACATATTCCCAAATTGGTTAAATATCAGTACTATTGCTGGATTATGCAATTTATATTATGTCTATTATTTTCTAACCTTGGGTCACAACCCCTTTGGGGAGCGAACGGCCCTTTCACAGGGGTCGCCTGATTCATAACAGTAGCAAAATTATAGTTATGAAGTAGCAACAAAATTAATTTTATGTTTGTGGAGGGGGGTCACCACAACACGAGGAACTATATTAAAGGGTCATGGCATTAGGAAGGCTGAGAACCACTGCTCTAAGAGGAGTGGATGGAAGCAGAGAAGTTCTTTCAGTAATATACATTTAAGTTTTAGGTTAATTTTGATACTGTGTCAAAATAACCCAAAGAAACCATTGGCTTTTTGAGGAGAACTGTTTGTCTAGTTAAATCCCAGGCAGAAGAACCATCTTTATAGATATCTTGAAGAATAAATGATCTAGGGTTAATATGAAGAAGTTTTCAGAAAATTGAATACTGCATTGGTGATTAAAAATCCAGGAAAATTGTGTCAAGAAAAAAATGTCAATCAGAACAATGTATTTGCTCAGTGTCAAGGGCTAGAAGGACTGTTCTATGATGATTTTATTGGGATTCTTACCCCATCCATCCTGTACTCTTAATCTTACCCTTTCAGACTCATTTCTCTTTCTATACTTAATTCCTCAAAGATGTGAGGAGTGCTGTTTTGATGTAGTATACATTGAGGAGTGTGAATTATTTAGGGAAGGATTAGAAGTGTATCCAGCTTTAGAAGTGAGTAGACTTAAATGAAGGATCTGTCAACAAGTAAAAGATTCAGATTTGTAGATTTTTAAAATAAAAGATTACATTTCTTACAATGCTTTTTTTTAAAATTAATCAATTTATTGGGGCTCATATAATTCATCACAATACATAGATCAATTGTGTAAAGCACATCAATACATTTGTTGCCCTCATCATTCCCAAAATTCTCTTGCCTCTTGGGTTCCCGGAATCCGCTCATTTTCCCCCCCCCCTCCCTTCCTCCTCCCCTTTCCCCCATGCACCCTTAATAATTTATAAATTATTTTTGTATCTTACATTACACTGTCCGGCGCCTCCCCTCACCCACCCCGCTGCGCCCGTCCCCCAGAGAGGAGGCCATACGCGGCTCCCTGTGATCCATTCCCCCTTACTACCTCCCCCTTCCCTCCTGGTATCGCCACCGTCGCCCCCGGTCCCGAGAGGCTCCTCCGTCCTAGATTCCCTGCACTTCCAACTCCCATCCCTTTTTGATGTACACTCATACATAGAAAGTTAGTCTCTAAATAACCTAAAATCATATTTTAAGAATCGGATAAATTTGGTACCCTAGTGCAAGGAATTCCTTTTGTTGTTATAACAGGAAATCAACACATATCAATATTGCTTATTTTATCGCTGCCATAACACAGTATCCTAAATTTAGAGGATTGGGAAAAGAAAAAAATGTACTATCATCCGGGTCTGTGAGTGATCTTGCTGCCCAACTCAGTTGAGCTGTCTTCCTCCCCCACCTGACTAGACGGAAGTCAAAGGGCAGCAGTGTGCTCCTTTCTGCAGCGTCTGGGGGAGGGATCTGTTTTCAGACCTCTTCTTGTCCACGCAGAATCCACTTGCCTGTTGTCATGGAACAGGCTCCTCTGTCCTTTCCTGCTATTGCCTTGAGGGTTTTCCCAGCTTTTCCAGGCCACTTATGGACCTATACTTGGTTCTCCCGTTCCTGTTGTCAAAGCTGGCCTCTGCTTCTTGGATTCCATCCCCGTCTTTAAATTTCTGAACTTCTTTCTGCCCTCCTCCTGCTGAGAGCTTTCCCGCATTGCTCTCACACCATTGCTGTTCTGAATTCCCATCTTTGATCTAAATGCCCCCGTGGTTATATTGCGTAAAACGATAGCAAACCGAAACCAGATGTTAAGGGTTTTCTGTATTTTATCTGGTCGTTGTTATTGAGGTTGTTTATTTGTTTTCTGCCTGTTTATGTTTTGTATGATTTTCTACATACGGAGTCAGGACAGGTAGATCTATGAGATAGTAACTGCATGGAGAGTTGTCAAGGGCAACTTGGAAGGATGGCGGAAATGTGGCGCCAACAACAATGAGGACAAAAATAAAATGGTCCACATTGATTGTGGTAATGATTGCACAAATCTTAATATGATTAAATGATTAAATTATATAATATGTGACGTGTAACCCAATAAAACTATTTTTTAAAATCAATGTAACTTTTAAAAAAGAAAGTAAAAGAAATGGGTGGGAATTTGGCTACCTCTGATAATTTCCTCTTTTTTTTCTAATTTGCTCAATATTGCTCTCCTTGTTTCAAGCAGTATCTGTGATTTTTATTTGTGCCATACTGCTGCTTCAGAAGTGGAAAAGTTCCTCAGGATCCCCTGTGTGAGTTTCTGGATATTTATCCAATCCACATAAAATATTTTAGGTTCTGTTCTTTTCTTGCTCCAATAGAAGCTAAATGATGGGTCCTAATCATGTCCTCTCTAAAGGAAGTTTGCTGCAGTGGTTGAGTTTAGCACAATCAATACATGTGGCTTGGTACTTGTTTCCGAAAATTGGTTTCTCTTTTTCATTTTTGTAGCAATACAACATTCTGCCTCTTTCTGAAAAATATGGATCTGCTGCTTCTGTGCCTTGCTTTCACCAAACTTTTCACCTCCAAAATAATATGAAGGTTGACTGTGAAACTATTGACTATTCTAGAAAAAAGTATCTATGGCATAAATGTCTGTCTGATCGGTAATGGGAGTTACATCAGACACACTATTTCCCAGATAAATACCATCTACCCTTTTATCTCAGGGAACCTCAGAATGCATTCTTGTGAATATCTTACATTAGAAGAACTCCTTTAGTGATTAATGGATTTTATTATTCATTTAATGTATTTTAACATATGTTAAGCCTTATCTTTCCTGGTGTAATTTATAAACACACCTTTCAGTAAGTGCTGGTGTGTTGTTTATACAACCCTTTTGCATTATCCCCAATACAATAGCCCGCTGAGAAAAAAGGAGGAAATATTAACATTGGTTGAGTGATTTCTAGCAGGGATATATGTATATTCTTCATTTTTTGGTTAAATATCCAAATGCTTGAATACCTTGCAACTTGAATGTTTAATGAGCATCTCAAATGAGCCATGTGTAAATGTATGCACTTGAATCAGTTGTCTATAAAAAAATTCCACTTTTGTTTTATTTTGCTTTCCCAGAAAAGCTATAGGTGCCTGAATATAAAATTTATTTTCTAAATGACTAAGAATCATGAATTTTACATATTTCTTCTGGGGCATGTTCTAATTTCATGTAGCTCACACTCATGAATGAAACCATCACTACCTTTGTTTGGTCTTCAGGTATTTGGTAATGGTGAGATGTGACTGGGTTCAGGTGTTTTAACTGGAGGGCTGTATCATATACAAGGACTAAAGAGTAGAGTTACTATATGAGTTGTACAGAAACTATCATTAACTATTTTTTTCTCTAACAAATAATATTGTCTAGCACATACTGCTTAACTGATGGGCATGATCAAATTGGTTTCAGATTACTCCTAAATTAGCATACCTGCCAGGTAATTGATTAGGTTGATAGTAATTTACGAAACATTCGCAGGTGTTAACACAAGTTTAATGTGTTTAGCACACACTTAATGATTCAGCACCTTGCTAAGAAATAACATTAACATGTCTATGATAGGGAAAGAAAATTCATAACACTTTCATCATATTTCTCTTATTTTGATCAAGCAAACCATGTGGATAAAGGAAAAGAAAAGAAAAAAAAACCTTGCAGGACCAATTTGCAATTGTTAGGGCACCGCAATTGCTTTAGGTCATAATAGGGTGTCAGTCGCTAATTCTACTAGCAATGAACTTGTATGCTTTATGAAGGACACTCGTGATGCACTTAATGAATGGAAAATTTGAATTTCCTAGTCCTGATGTTACAGCATTAGGGTATTTCTTGTACTGATCCACTGTTTTGAGGCTGGTATATATTTATTTGTTGTCCTTAGCAAGCATATTTTTAATATTCCTGACTCAAGAAGCAGCTTTTATTCTTCATTATTTAACCTGTTAATTATTCTCTGTGTATGTGTGTAATCACCCCAAAGTCAACAGTTAGCCTTCAACGATGTAATTAATTAAACACAACCAAATAAGAATAGTGTGTGTGAGTTGATTCTGACTCATGGTAACCTTACAGGACAGACTAGAAGTGCCCCCATGGGTTTCCAAGGCTATCATCATCTATGGGAGCATACTGCCTCCTTCAGAGGAAATGGAGGGTTTGAACCCCTAACCTTTTGGTTAGAAGCTGAGCACTTTAACCCTTGTACCACCAGAGCTCCCTTTGCAATAACTAAATACCATCAATAGGTCCTATGGAAAGGTACTCAGAAACACGCCCCCCAAATGCATATATTTTATAATATTTACATTTTTACTATGAAGATAAATTATTAATGCTGAATGCAATGATTCTGTTTTAATTCAACAAATTTATGAGCAAGTTAAGGAGTTGTTCCACTTAAATCTCACTTTTATCAAGAGTGAAATAAAAAGTAATTTATCTATATACATATATATGCACATACATACAAACACATATGTAAGTCAAAAAGTCTTGCTACAAAATCAGAGGAACTTCATTAAACAGAAATACCGACGTGCGAAGCTGTTGTTGCTAAACCTGTCCTCCATCTCGGCCTGTGCACTTCTGAAGGGAATTCTTCCCCTTCTCGCCCACTTTCTGCAGGAAGTCTGACCTCTTCCATTTACATCAAGTCAGCATGGCAAGTTTGGAGTCCTTGAGAGACTCGACTTCGAAAGTTCTTCTTATTTTTGGTGAGTCCTGATGACGTACTGGTCGTGTTTGGCCACCATCAGCGTAGTTGCCAATTCAAAGCTCTAGCGGCTCTGCAGGATAAAGACTGGGTTTTCTCCACCTCTAAACTGTTACAGTCTTGGAAATCAGAAGTGGGGTCACAATGAATTAGCAATGACTCAATGGTAGTGAGTTTGGTTTTTGTTTTTTAATTTTCAGAGGAAATAGAAGTTTGAAGCAGCTAGATCAAGGTGGTAGGGTGGATGGAGTAAGTCTTCCTAACAAAATTTCTGCAGGACTGAACTTTCTACCCTCAAAGCATAAGATGATGCAGTGTAGTGATAAAGAACCTTTTGGGGCATAATTTTCCTGCCATTCTTCTCACCCGTGAAGGTTTCAATTGTCTTCAACTTCTTTGTAGGTTCAGCAATTGCTTTTTTGGAAACTGAAGTTAAGTAAAACTCAATGTCCTTGTATTTTATGTAAATGTACTGCCACCTCATCCCCTCTATGGAGTAGGTGGTGAGTTAGAACTATTAACTTTTGGGGTACCAGCCAATAACTCTAACCATGGTGTGACCAGAGCTTCTTTCCAGTGACCACAGGATACAGATTCATAGTCCTAGAATGAATTCTGACTCATACTGGTACTATATAGGTGGTAAACTTCTATAGAAGCAGCTAGCCTGATCTTTTGCCATCGAGTAGCTGGTAGGTTTGCACCACTGACTGTGTGGTTCCCAGTCCTATTACCTGTTGGGGCCCCAGGACTCCTGTAGAAAAATGTTGTTATTAGGTGCCATGATTTGGTTCCTACCCCTTAGCGACCCTATACACAACAGAAATGGTAAAAAACTAGAAAATAGTATAAAAGCATAGCTAAGGAGTTGGTAAATGAGCTAAGGTCCTGAAATATATTCCATTTCTAGAAAGAACATACAGGGAAATTTAGAAATCAGAGACCGATACAGAAATCCAACTAGCCAGACTGTTCAGAAGAGACGGAAGAGAAAGAGAGCAGAGAACTGGGATTAATGGTAGCTCTCTGCTTTCACAGGGCATGACCTGAAGCTAGTTCATGATCAGATGTAAGCTTATCTATTCATGGATATTTGCTTTTGCACAGCTGCTCATGTTAGCGGCTTTGAGTGACAGGTGGAGTTGGCTGAGGTTCAGTGATAAGAGCCAAAGAGTTAGGCAGGGCAAGCAGTAACGCATGGCTGCAAACGTGTGAAGGTTCTTCAGAGAAGTGCACGCAGTTTTATTGGGGTTCACTGGGAAAGCAAATGACCCTTGAGGAGGATCTATGCACAGTTTCACGCAAAAGACAGCATTTCTCTCTTTTTAATGCTTTTACATGCATTTTAACATTTTCTATAGCAGTTGATACACAAGCCCAAAGATGAGTGAACCAAATAACATTAAAATTATCGTAGTCCCAAATAGTAGTCTTTACCCCACTGATGTTTATCACTCCGGTCATATTACCTACAGACAACCCTTGTACTAGTTATAGGTATTTCTTTATATATCCATTGATGTACTTCTTAAAATGATGTCCATACTATTTCTTGACTTATTTTTCAAATGCTCAATAGATTTCCTATTAGGATAGATGAGACTTTCTGTCTGTTCAATGTCACCCAATTTCCATTTCTATTCTTCTGAAAGATTTTTGATTAAATTCAGTGTTCCCATTATTATGATAATAAAGATGTTCACTGCCAAGCCACATCCTTTAAGCAATTGTTCTTTTTTCACATAATATTTTTACTTAGAGTTAATTGCTACTTTTGAAAGCTTGAATATTTTTCTTCTATTTATCTTTAATTTTCCCCCTCTAAAGATATGTTTTGTGTTTTTCGACAGATGTGTTTTTCCACATGCTGAAGTACATCAGCCGGTCCACAAATTTCCCTTTCTCTCCCAGAGTCCTCCATGTTTGGGTTCAAAACTGAATTGTTGGATTTTAGTTATACTACTCATATTTCATCCCGACATGTTCTTTTATAGTCACCATGGCTATTGCGTAAAGCACAATGACAGTCTGGCTGAAGCTGAAAGTTTTTGCTGAGAGGAAAGTCAGTTTCTAAATCGGAATAAAAAAATCCAGAGGAAGATGAATTATAAGAGCGCCAGATGAGACAGTTCAGAGTTTTATAAGAAAATACAAGCAACTTCATGGAAACGTCAACGATTGGTTGACATATCAGTAAAATGATTACATTTGGGTGAGGAAACCTCTGATTTGGAGGGCATCGCAGAGGTTTCTAATTTTTAAAAATTTAGATTACAAGTAATCATGCTGTTGGGTAACCCTGACTACAGGGACGATTTTTTGTAATCCTAAAGTTAATTTGAATAAGCATCTGTTCTGAAGATGACTTTGAATCTGTTTACTGAATCAGTAATGTGTTGTTGTCATTGTTAGGTGCCATAGGGTTAGCTTTAAACCACGGCAACTCTATGCACAGCAGGACAAAATGCTCTGTGATCCTTTGCCAGGATGACATCTGTTTCTATGCTTGAGCCCATTGTTGCAGCAAGCGGCAAGTCAAACCCTTAAATACCGCTGTTCTCTGAAATTGTTTAACAAGTAATTATCTCCAGGACAGTGGAGAGCTACTCGAACGGCAGGTTATATTCCTGATGCAGATCATTGCTTTGGCATGAGAACTTTTTGTTCTAGGTCAAAGATGGAAACCTTCAGTACAGACTATATCTCAATGTAAAGAAAACCAAAATGTGCACACCTGGTCTAGTAGATTTCGTCTTGCTTGCATTCACAATCGATGCTCCTGGAAGCAGCAGTCATGAGATCAAAGACACATTGCATTGGATACACCTACTGCACAAGGCCTCTTTAAAGTGTTGAAAAGCAACGGCTTTGCTTTGAGGACTAAGGTGTGCCAGAATCAAAGCATGATGCTGTCAATGGCCTCATACGTGTGAAAGTTGGGTGTTGAATAAGGAAAACTTAGGAAGAATTAATGAGTTTGAACTGTGGTGCTGGCAAAAAATACTGAAAGTACCATAGACTGCCAAAAGGACAAACAGATCTGTCTTAGTAGGATGCTCCTGGAAAGGAAGGGATGAAGTCTGGTAGGATGTTCCTGGAAAGGAAGGGATGAGAGACTTAATTTCACGTACTTGGAACATGTTATCGGGAGAGACCAGCCCCTGGAAAAGGATGTCATGCTTGGTAAAGTGGACAACCATCATAAAAGGGAAGGCCCTTGGCGAGATGAACTGACACGGTGGCGGCCATGATGGACTAAACACAAGAACAATTGTGGGATGGCGCAGGACCGCACAGTGTTTTGTTCTGTTATGTGCAGGGTCACGGCTGGGTTGTACGCAGGAACCTACTTGATGGCAGCTAGCAAGAACAACAATTCCTGGGATATAAATCTACATGGGTTCCATTTATCTTTTATTATTTTTAATTTCCCTAGCTTTATATCTCCTACATTTCAAGTTATTCACAGGTGTTTGCAGCTGTTTCTTCTCAGGGTACTTCATTGCCCATTTGCAAATCAAGGCTTCACCGCTTTGCTCTATCCGAGTCAGTATGGTCTACTCTATTTTGTGGCGTTCATCTGCTGGCATTCTACCGGATACTTCTTGCTGCTATTTTGAAGATTTTCAGTGGCGATCCCTCAGAAGAAAATAGCCTAGTCTTTCTTCATAGTCTTCTCTGAATCGGGAAACTTCACTGCAGCCTGTTTCCCCTGGGTGATCTTGATGGTATCTGTAATAGTGGGGACAGAACTGTTAGATGGGTTGAGTACGTAAGATTAGCTCTGCCTGTAAATTGTGATTAAACTTATGAGATCGCATTAAGTAAATTTGTAATTCTCTCATTTTCTCTCCATAAATACAGTTGGGTGTTTTAAATTATTTTTTTGAAATGTGGTTTATTCGGAATAGCCAGAAGATGGAGACATCCAGGAAGTCTTATGTGTGTGTGTGTGTGTGTGTGTGTGTGTGTGTGTGTGTGTCCTCCCCTCCCCTCCACACACAAATACAGTTTTGATAGTGCTAATTTTACTTGAACTCTGTAATTATACTTTATTTTTAAAGAAAAAACTTCAAAGATTCTTATTGATATGGTAAAAACCATTAAGTGGGTGTGCATTTTGTTTTATTTTGTTACTAACTGAATCTGGAGGCTTACACGACTCCAGATGTTCTCAGCAAAGGCCTGGAAACCTTCTTCCTAAAGACCCCAGCTATCAAAGGTCCAAAGGAACATAACTCTCCTCTGAGAGGGGTATGCTCTGTGCAGCCACTGGATGTACTGATTGCTTGTCCATACTTCAAGATCTCTGCAATAAGAGATTTATTCAATTTTCAAGTGCTCTAGACTGCGGTCAGTGGTTTTTAGTGGTTCAGTGCTACTAACCACAATAGCTTGAAAACAAAGCCAGCCTGGGATGGGAAAGCAAATGGTCATCAAAGGTTGAGTGCTTTCTTTCCCTGAATGCTTCCACAATGCTCCTCATAATTAAATTCAAAGTCACCAAATCACCACGTTAAACACTTCCTCCCCCCAACTACCATGACCCCAATTCTGCCTTGCAGACATGGTTAAACCAGAGGATACACAGCAGTACAGAATTGGAAATGCCGGGAATCTAGGACAGATGAACACCTCAGGACCGGGGTGGCAGTGGCAATACCAGGAAGGAAGGGGTGGAGGTGGGTAGAAAGGGGGAATTGATCACAGGGATCTACATATAACCTCCTCTCTGGGGGATGGGCTGCAGAGGGGTGTGTGAAGGGAGACGCCAGGCAGTATAATATAAGATATAATAATAATTTATAAATTATTAAGGGTTCATGGGGGGGGGGGGGGGGGAGGGAAGGGGAGGGGGAAAAAGGAAAATGAGCTGATTCCCGGAACCCAAGAGGAAAGCAAATTTGGGGAAAGATGAGGGCAACAAATGTATAGATGTGCTTTACACAATTGACCTATGTATTGTGATGAATTGTATGAGCCCCAATAAAATGATTAAAAAGAAAAAGAAATTATACTTTGGATCTGAGGACAACATGCATGTGGATGTGACTTTTCCCCAGGAATGCTGATATTCTACTTTTCCCCTAAGACTTCAGGTTTCTCTCTGTACCAACATCACAAAGTTAGGAAAGCAGATAGGTAAATAAAGGAAGCAATAATTCAGCTTCTCTGTGGTCTGAACCTAGAATTTCCTTAACTATATTTTCTCCCAAAGTATTCATCCTACTTGTTGTGTTGCTAGCACCCTCAGGTTAGTACCAACCCACAGTGACCTGTGTTCAACAAAATGAAACAATAGCCAGTCTTGCCCATGCGCACAAATGTTGTGTTTGAGTTCATTGCTACTACCAATGTGTCCATTCAGCTCCGGAAGGCCTTTCTCTGCCCCGCTAAAATTAACCAAGCATGATGTCCTTCTACCAAGACTGGTCTCTCCTGACAACACGCCCAAAGTGTGTGAGATCAAACCTCGCCATCCTTGACTCTCAGGGACATTCTGACTGCACTTCTTCCAAGACAGATTTGTTTTTTCTTTTGGCAGTCCATGGTTCTTTCAGTATTCTTCTCCAGTACCATAATGCAAATGCATCCATTCTTTGGTCTTCCTTATTCAATGCCCAATTTTCATATGTATATGAGACAATTCAAAATACCATGTTTTGTTTTAAGTGTAACTTAGTCTCATTTTAAAATAACCCAGCAGAACTCAATACACAAGAGAAATTAAAAAATAAATTCCAAAGAATATCTATTTTTTCCTTCATCTGAAGGGTGCATATCAACTCTGAGCTGAGATACAGTGTGTTAGTCTGGGTATTTTAAAGAAAAAAATCCACATAAACTCATGTATAAGAAAGAGTTTTATATAAAGCTTAAGTGAGCATCAAGAAAACATCCCAACCCAGTGCTGCCCAA
>NW_022111373.1:139836084-139838541 GCF_000313985.2 Echinops telfairi
TTGTGGCCTGACCTGCCTGGAGCTTAGCTGGCTCTTGCAGCCAGAGAGAGCTCACGAGAGAAATGTTACAGTGAGGAGGGCCAAGGAGACATGGGACCGCCACTGGCAGAAGCTGCTCTAACTGTGCAGCACATTTCCTTACCTCTCTATTTGTGAAAAAGGACCTTATGAGCTAGTGGCCTATGTTTGTGGGTTTTATTGTTGCTGTTATTGCTCAAGTGTGTTGGTGTTTGTTTCCCATACACTATGAATCAAATTTCAACATTATTCTGTGGCATATATTTTAGTTTCTGTTTAAACCTGAATTTCAAGTTTGTACTTTCTCATATTTTGTTTCCAAAGGCAAAGCAAAAAAGTCAACTGTTGTTGGAGAGCTGCTCTGAGGAATCTGATCCTTGCAATATGACCCCTCTTCAACAATTTCCACTCTTCCGTCCACTTATGCCACACTGTCCACACTCTAACACCCCGTGCTTTCGTGTTCTCACATCTACGCATCCACTTTGAAATCTACTGTAACTTACATTTACCACCCCTAATTAGTTTATGTTGTTGTGATGCTGGAATTTTGCCAGGAATTGATGGAATCCAAGCTGAAACGGCTCAATAAACTGATTAAGCTATGGTACCTCTCTATTATCTATACCAAAAATGTGGAAGATGGTTACCTGACAATTGACTGAAGGAGATTCCTATGTACACATGTCCCAAAGGTGGTCCAGCAGAACTTGAAAATTCTCTAACAACATCATTTATATCACATGCAAGTAAATTATTTCAGAATATGATTCAAAAATATTAGTATTACAATTACAGGGAGCTGCCAGAAATTGATATTGGAATAAGACAAGGACATGGCACAAGGGAAATAATTCCTAATCTCAGATGGATCTTGACTGAAAGCAAATAATAGTGTTCAGAAATATACTGAATGTGTGCTATTGAATACGCAAAGGCACGCAAGTATGTGGATCATAATGAATTAGGGATAACATTGATAAGCCTGGGCATTCCAGACCAGTTCATTGTGGCATGCTAACACTGTACACAGACCACGGGGCAGTTAGTTATACGAGAAGAACAAGGGAGTGCTTTATGGGTTATAACCAGGAAAGGTGCGCATCAAGGTTTTACCTTTTTGTCACACTTCTCTAATCTTTAGGTTGAGCAAATACTCCAAGATGCTGGACTATCTATAGACAAATGCTGCCTCAGAGGTGAAGGAAGCCTCATTAGCAATCTTACAAACACAGATGATACGCTTGCTGGAAGCAAGATGGATTTGAAGCATTTGCTGTTAAAAAATCCAACTACAGCCTTGAGTATGGATTGAGACTCCAGAAAGGGAAATCCCCAAATCTCACTGGTGGGACAACAGCCAACCTCACGATAAACAGAAGGTCTTGACGCTGTCAAGATTTCAGGTCGCTCTATTCAAGAGACAGTTTGTGGAACAGAACAAAGGATTAATGCAGGGTTTAAATCAGGCAAGGGGCGCCTCGGGGTGTGTCTTTCCACCATACTTAATCTATATACCGAGCTAAGTATCTGACCAGCTGGACTATGTGAGGACGAACACGTCATCAGGATTGGATGATGGAGGTTATTCATAACCTTTGGTATTCAGAAGACCTAACTTTGTGCAAGTGCATATTTCTTTTGGCGTATGACACAATCTCTTGAATATGATTTTCCTAAGCATGCTATCTATATGCTTTTTGGTTGTTGCTTACGTCACTTAAAATGTCCCCTTTGTACTGTTGATTTAATGGTAAGTCTTCATCTGGGTGCCTGTGGTTGTGGAGGTTTGATTCCTCCCCAGAACATTCTCAATTTTCTGAAACAACACTGTCTCCGGTATGACTCCTTCCCTGCTTTATAAACCGTTTTCTCCTTTGCAGGAAGAAGCAACTTTTCACCCCTGAAAACTCACTCACCACGGTGGCTGGCCACAACCCAGAAGTTTCATGAGACTACTCAACTCGGGCTGAAAGGCCACTCACCCGGGTGAGGCCCCGCATTCTGTGGGTATTCACAGTCTACCCTACTGTCCACGTGGCCTGAAGCTTCATTTTGGCTTTTTTAATCTCTTGCTCACATGCATAGACACAAAGGGATCCTGTGTCCTCGTACAATACATGTTTCAGTACTCAACATACATCACAGAACTGCTACCCAGCTCTGAGAGGGGCCGGTACTGTGGGTCCCTAGCACTGTTGTGTAACAGTCCCTGCCCACAATAAGACCAGCTACTGATAGGACTGTGGCAGCCCCTTGTGTGGTGGCCCTCTGCCCAACCCAGGGTCTGTCTCCAGCATGCGTGAAGATTTGAGGTAACTAACTCCTCTGCTCTCAGGCCTGACCACAAAAAGCCCGAGAACAAATATGCAATTTCAATTTATATTTTCCACTTAGCAGAATACTAACAAATTTGAACCATGATGGCTAGTATAATAA
>NW_022111373.1:139839477-139856132 GCF_000313985.2 Echinops telfairi
AGGGCGTGGGGAGACATCGGACAGTGTAACTTATGACAAAACTATAATAATTTGTGAATTATGAAGGGTTCATGAGGGAGGGGGAGGGAGGGAAATGAGCAACTGATATTAAGGGCTGAGTTGGAGGGCAAATGTTTTGAGAATGATGAGGGCAGCGAATGTACATATGTGCTTCACACAATGGATGTATATATGGATTATGATGAGAATTGTACGAGCTCCCAATAAAATAATTTTAAAAAGATAGTGGAATTTTCCCAGAAACTTTCTGAAAGGCACATATGCACTATATAGAGACGAAAGAGTGACTACTCTGCTTTAATAGACTTTTTTTATTGTACCCTACCTTGTAATGGTTTCCTCTAAATTCTGAAGCCAACAATGGACTTATGGGTCCTGTGCAAATTTAAGGTCTAGAGCAGTGGTTCTCAACCTGTGGGTCATGGCCCCTTTGGGGGGTCGAATGGCCCTTACACAGGGGTTACCTAATTCATAGAAGTAGCAAAATTACAGTTATGAAGTAGCACTGAGAATAATTGTGTGGTTGGGAGATTCCCACAACCTGAGGAACTGTATGAAAGGGCCGCAGCATGAGGAAGGTAGAGAACCGCTGGCCTAGCAGGAACATAGGCAACGTCTTCCAGACATCTTTGGGAAAGTTTAAGAGAGGGAAAACAAAAGCAAAACAAAACAATAAAATCTGTTGGCTGCTTTGAAGCCTCTTTTGGAAGTCTGATTATGAATAGTACTTTGTTCCTATTCTGTGCCTTTAAATTTTCCACAGGCTGGCTTTGACCCAGCAGACCCCTCCATAGTCACTTGATGACATAATCGTGGTTGCACGTAAGTATTAATGTGTGAGCTTAATGTAAGTTCAAGGGTACTGTATTAGTCTGGGTACTTTGTAGAAACAAATCCACAGCAACTCATGTATAAGAGAGAGTTTTATGTAAAGAAAAGGTGCATCACGAAAACATCCCAACCCAATGCTGCCCAAGCCCACAAGTCCAACATTAACCCATTAACCCAACACCAGTCCACAAAGTCCTCCACCTCACAAAACAGAGGCAATGATGCCGACTGCAGGAGGAAAGCTGAGTCAGTGAACGAACAAGCATCTCAGCACTAGCAGGGGTCTCCACACGGCTGCTCCAGCACCCAGGGCTGCATCGGGATAGGTCCACGTAGCTTCTCCTTGGGGATGTCTTGTAGGAAGTCAATCTTGCAAGCTGAAGCAGGGAACTGCTAAGGCAGCTGCACCCGGTGCAACCATCACAAAACAAGAGACCCAAGAGCTAGAAAGGCGAGGCTCACCACCCATTTATCCCTCCGCCTTTCAACCAGCACCACATGTGATTATCGGCCAGGCTGGCACAATTAACTAACTCAGTTACTTAACAAAACTCTCTCCTATTCATGTGCATAATGGCATGTTATGAAAGACCTGTGGAATTTTCATATTTTGGAAAGTAACTGTTAAGATTTCTCAAGTTCCCTTATGCCCTCAAGAGACATGCCCTGCAGTTCCCAATATTTCAACAAGAGATGCACTTGTCAAAAGAGTGTCGCTTAGATACCATCACTACTGAGCCTCAGAAGCAAACGGTAGGTGAGCCTAGTGAATAATGAGACACCTATCTCCCTGGAGTCCATGGCGGAAGATGCTCTTCGTTTTCTCACCTTCCTCCCTTCTACAGAACAGAACACTTGATGCAAATGTTTTCAGCTGTGCGCTCTCAAATTCAAGCCCAAGGCGATAGTCTTTTTTATTGCTATGAAGCAGCTGCTTTTCAGTCTGGTCTAATAACTCTATTATAATATTTATAATGCTGTCTATTAAAATGAGAGCTCTGCTATGAAATTATCCTCTGTCTTTACTTCATGCTTATGCCTTGGTTCTTTCTGAGAGAGTACAGACTTGTTGATAGGATTGCTAAAGAAGATCCCCCACCCACCCTGCCCCAAGATTACACCCACTGTAGCTAAAAAAGAATGTCCCATCTGCCTTGGTTTGGCTTGAAGCCACCAGTGCTAATGATTTCATGGGCTGCTAGATGCTGAGCTGCAGTCTGTTATTCTACACATCAGCCTGGGTGGATTCTGGAAGTACACATGAGTTAGAGGACTGGGCATATGCTGTGACGACTGGATTTATTCTTGTTCTTGGGGCAACAGAATTTCTGCTGCAATGTTGGCAACGTATCTTGTTCTGACAATTAATTAAACCCATTTCATTAATGAAAATTTGAAAGAGATCAACTTTCGTTTTAAAGACCCGGTTGTTGTTAAGGACCGTCAAGTTGGTTCTGAGACATAACAACCCTGTGTACAACAGAATTAAATGCAGCCCAGTCTTGAGCCAGCCTCACAATTGCCATGTGGGAGCCGGTTGTTGGAGCCTCGGTGTCAGTCCATGTTGTCCGGGGCATTCCTCTTTGTCACTGACCTTCTACTTGCCAAGCGTGACGTCCTGCTCCAGGGACTGATCTCTGCTGGTAACATATTAAAAATAGCCGGGTCTATGTCTTACCACCCTTAATTCTAAGGAGTGTTCTGGCTGCCTCTCTTTCAAGACAGAATTGGTTGCTCTTTTGCCAGCCCAGGACACTTTCAATATGCTTGTCTAGTATGTAATTCAGATGCATGAATTCATCATGTTTTCCTAACCTAATGTCCGACTTCCACATGCATATGAGGAAACTGAAAATCCCATGTCTTGAGTCAGCCACACCATAAGTGATGTTGTTGGTTTTCAACCCTTTAAAGTGATATTGTTCAGCAGATGTATCCAATGCAATTCCTCGTCTTTTTGACAGCTGCTTCAATAAACATTGATTGTGGATGCTGGTCAGATGAACCCGTGGCCACTTCAAGCTTTCTCCTTTTCTTATGATGTCACCCAGTGGTCCAGTCGTGCATATTTTGGTTTTCTTTATATTGAGCTGTAATCCAGAGTGAAAGCTGCAATCTTTAATCTTCATCAGTAAGTGCTTCAAGTCCTACTCGCTTTCACAAGCAAGGTGGTTTCTTCATTTAGTCCAATCCTGATGCTGCACTCTTCTTCATACAACCCAGTTTCTTGGATTAGTTGCTCAGCTTTAATGTGAATTTACATATGAGCAATTGACGGCTGAGTCAACAGTCAGTACCTGGCCGACTTTCAGCTGCTGACTTGGTGCTTCTCTGTTGTCTCTGCCCACAGGTGTGGTCATTTGTCTTCCATCTATGCATTCTGGAGAAGTCCACAGGTACAGTCACCATCTATGTTGTTGAATAATGGAATTTCCAGTGAAGAAGGTATTGGTCTTGTAAAACTATCAAGTAATCTTCAGCTTTATTTTGCTACTAAAGACATATTGTCCAACTACTGGTCTTTTCTCTTTGTTTCTCACTTTGCATTTCAATTGCAAATAACTATCAATGCACCTGGATTGCATATTTGATCATTTTCAGACTGAAGAACTTGGCAAAATTCTTCAATTTCTTCATTACTAGCTGTAGTCGTTGGTGTAAAATTTGAATGCTGGTTGTATTGACTGAATTTCCTTGTGTGTGTACCCTATCATTTGCTCCATGTTACTTCAAGATAGATCTTGAGATGCCCTTTTTGGCAATGAATGGAATCCCAATCCTATTGAATCTGTCATTCCAACCACAGTAAACCATATGATTATCTGATTCAACATGGCCAGGATCAGTCCACTTTAGCTCTCTAATGCCTAGGCCGTAGGGGTCCTCAAACTTTTAAACAGGGGCCCAGTTCACTGTCCCTCACACTCGTTGGAGGGCCAGACTATGGTTTAAAAAAAACTATGAACAAATTCCTAGGCACACTGCACATATCTTATTTTGAAGTAAAAAACAAAATGGGGCAAAAACATCCAGTGGGCCGGAAAAATGTCCTTGGCAGGCCGCATTTGGCCCACAGGCCATAGTTTGAGGACGCCTGGTCTAGGGTATTGATCTTTGTGTGGTCTATTTAATTTTGCATGTCTTCCAATTTTCCTTGATTCATACTTTATATATTTCAAGTTCCAATACTTAATGGATGCTTACTGCAATTTACTCTCATGTTGAGTTTTGCTCTGCCAGTAAATGAAGGTTTTGAAAGCTTTACTTCTTCCCCATCATTACGGTCAATTCTACTTTGGGCTGGTAGTTCTTCCTCAGTTATCTTTTTCCTTCAAACCCAAGGGTCTTATCTCCTTGCACTATATCTGACGGTATTCTGCTTCTGGTAGTAAAGTTTGCAGTGGGTGCTTCCTCTGAGGTGGACAGATGATTCCTTCTTCGTAATCTGTTCTTAGCCTAGCTCTGCGGAACTCTGTTCTGTTTGGGTGACCCTACTGGTATTTGAGATATGAATTCATGCCGTAAAATGCAAACCACCACAGTGTGACAAACTGGAAGGTAAGTAAAAATGGGCACCAACATCAACAAGGATGACAGGAATGAAATGTGTTTTATGCAGATAAATATGAGACAGGGGTCCTTGAGACTGGTTTTTGCTAATATAATGTGCAAGGCATTTTTATTATCAAAAGGGACAGGTGCCAGGCTATAGTCACATGGTTACTTTGAAGGCCACTTACAGTCACATTAGTGCACAGGTGAGAGTAGAGTGATGAGGGTCTCAGAAGACCCAGAGAATGAAATTCTGTCTGCATCAGAATTGGAGGAAAAGAAAGTTTTCCCCAAAAAAGCTAGTGATCAGATACTGGTCTGAATGGATAGGAAAAAATGTTTTTTGTTGTTTTTTTTTTTCCATTGAACAAACAAAGAACAAGGTTTAGGAAACTAATAAATGCAGAAACATTCAGGGGATCACAATGTCCATACAAATGAGTGTGCAACAAAAAGAATTAATGATGCTAGTAAAAGAATAACAAGGCACATCTACTATGAGTCAAGCATTGTATTAATATAACATTGAACTCACTTTGCATGGGAAAATGTCTTTTATACAGTGTGAGCATGTTGTTTTATGATCTTTTATAGAAAAGTGGAGTTAGAGATATGAAAGAATGGTTTATAGGAAGTTTATAGGTCAAGAACATAGTGAAAATATAGTCAAACAGAGATTTTTTTTTTTAACCACTTAAGCAGAAAAATAACATTGGTGTTTCAGTGTTAGACTTGCCTCCCATGCAGGTAACCCTGGTTTGATCTCCAGCCGTTGATCCTCACACACAGGCAACATTGGCCAGTGGAGGCATGCACAGTTTGATGACTGTCCATCTTATAAAACAGACACACAGAAACACAATATATTCCAAGGGACACTTGAAAAAAAATGGTGCCACCCAAACAAATTATTGTGGCTATCATTTGGCATATAAATAGGAAGGATAATAGAGATTCACCAGGACCCATATTTAATAATTTGTGTTGAGCTACAATTCAATCTATGGTTGTCTATAGAAAAAAAAAACACCTTACCTCCTTTATACTTATCACATAAAGGACAAAAGAGATACAACTTTTTCACATTTTTGTTTTTGTATTCCTCTGAAGCAAACTCCTTGGGAAACATCTCCACTTTTGTCTCCATTAAACATCACCCTGAAAACACATTGTGAAAATAGGTTTGGGGTTGTTTTTTTAAGGTCAGTTTGGAAAATGTGTTTTCACAGTGTGTTTTCCAGGGTTATGTTTAATAGGGCAAAAGTTTGAGAAGTTTTCCAAAGAGTATTCTTAAATCACATCTAATAGAAAAAAAGTCGTATCGCCTTTGTGTGTTAGGCTCCGTCAGTGGGAGATTGAGCAGTCACGGATGCAGTTGTTATAGACAAGACTTGTGTCCCATAAGGGAGCATGCACTTCTATCCCTTATGTTTATTCATGTGCTCATTACACCTTCAGACTTTTGAACATAAACTAACACTCTGACATACCCTTTCAAGAGGTAGAGGACATTTAGGTAATACGGAATATTTGCCATCAAACATTGGGAATGACACATTTACCAAAAAGCACCTGGGTAGGTAATATAGCTAACCTCTTGACTACTTGACAAATCATTGATGGTTCAAACCTGTATGTAGATCTTGTTGAGTTCCATCAAGCTGGTTCAGGCTCATAGCAATCCTATGTAAAAAGAAGGAAAGCCCAGTCCTGTATCAGCCTCACGGTTGTTCTGAGTGTGTGACTCCATTTATGAACGTTCTGCGTCAGTCCCTCTCATTGAGGGCTTTTCTCTTTTTCTGTCCCGCTACTTTACCAAGCATGGTGTCCTTCTTCGGGAATGAGCCTCTCCTGGCAACATGTACAAAGTAAGGGAGACAAGTTTGGCATCGTGGCCTCTAAGGAGCATTCAGGCTGTACTTCTTCCAAGACAGGTTTGTTTGTTCTTTTTGGCAGTCCGTAATATATTCAATATTCTTAGCCAATACCTCCATTTGAATGCATCCATTTTTCTTCTGTATTCTTCATTCAATATTCAAATTTCATATGCATATGAGGCAACTGAAAATATCATAATTTGGGTCATGCACAGCTTAGTCCTCAAAGGCAGTGCCCTACTTTTTATTATTCTAAAGAGGCCTTACACAGAAGATCTGCCCCATGTAATATGTTAGTGGGTCTCTTGGCTGTTTCTCCCATGAACATTTATTGTTGCTCCAATTGAGATGAAACCTTGAAAAATTTAATCCTCTCTCTGATTATCACGTTACCTGTTAGTCCAGATGTGAGGACTTTGATCTTCTGGAGTTTGAGTTGTAATCCATACTGAAGGCTGAGATCACTGATCTTCATCAGCAAGGGCTTCAACTCCTCCTAATAAGAGGCCTGGTTATCTGCTCTGAAAGGTCACAGACTTGGACACTCGGACAAACTGAAAGTGTATGTACTTTGTACACACGCGATATCTATGAGTTGGAACTATCTCAACAGCAAAATCTACTAAAGGTTGTTGACAAAGCCTTGTTGTGATATCAAAGCCATTTGCTCATTTATTCACTGATATATACATTAATCCGTTTAATAATTCACTTATCAATTGCAAACTCGCTGAGACTTTGACTCATAGTGACTCAATTAGTTAACAGTATGGAGCACTGCTATAGTGCAGGCACTATGGTCAGTGTTGGGAATACCATGCCAAATGAATCCAATTCCTTTATTTAAAAAGCAAAACTCTAGAGCTAGAATATTCAAGTAACTTAAGAGAATAAAATTAGTACTTAATATAATTGTTGTCTGTTATTCATGCATATTACTAGTAAAAGGATTATTTATCCTCATCTATGACCATAGTACATGCAGTAGCCCCCCCGCCCCCCACTATTGATATTCAGTTGGTATATGTGACTTATTTTGATCAAAGATGTGTGTTTTGAAAAGATAACCACTGAATCCAAAAGGGAGTTTTGGAAGTTAGTGCATATTTCCACAAGTCTTTCAGTTTTGTTTTGTTTTTAATAGAGACAAACAAGTCAAATTTAATAAATATGAGTCATTTCGCCTCAATTCCACCATGGAAAAATATGTATGTGGCAAAAAGTTCAGCTACCAATCTTCAGCTGCTTAATAAAAATATATAGAAAATTAAATATCAGTTGTTGAAAATTACTGATATTTTTAAGTTGTTCAAGATTGACCTAGAGACCATATAGGATCTAGTAGAACTTCTCCTGAGGGCGTCTTAGACTTTCCATGAATGAAATCCAAGTAAGTTCTAAACACAATGATATGGTTCCAGTGTAAATCTTATCTTTTCCTGACATGTAGGGGTTTTGCACTGACTTTATTGTTGTCAGTCCAAAACCTAAGTGATAATGTAACTACATCTGCTTTAAGACTGATTAACACTGTTCTTGACTGCAGGAAGAAAATATCGAGGATATACTAACTGATATTTTATTGGCTATTGAACAGCATTGAACTGTGTGGATAATAACAAACTGTTACCTTGAGAAGCATCAAAGTTCTAGCACACTTCACTGTGAGCATGTGGACACTGTCCAAAGACAAAGATGCAGTTGTTCAAGTAGCACAAATAAGCAGTGCATGGTTTACATTCAGGAATGTTATGCTTCAGGGTTATATCCTTGATTCAATCTATATATACGGAGCAAATAATCTGCGAAGCTAGGCTATATGAATAAAAAACAAGGCATTTGAGGAAGGCTCATTAAAAAGCTGCATTATGCATATGACACAACTATCCTTGTTAAAAGTCAAGAGAAATTGTTATACTTATCGATGAACACCAAAGACTACAGCCTTCTATATGGTTTTCAGCTCAATTTAAGAAAACAATAATCTTACTATACAGACCAATAGACGCTATCATGTTAAATGGAGAAACAATAGAAGTTTTCAATGATTTCATAATGCTTCATTCCACAATCAACCTTCCTGGATGTAACAGTGAAGAAATAAAATGCTACATTGCATTGGATGAATCTGTTGTACAAGATCTCTTAAAAGTGTTAAAATGCAAAGATGTCACTTTGGAATCAAGCTATACTTAAACTTGTCCATGATATTTCCAATCGCATCTTGTGTATGTGAAAACCACTGTGTGGATATGGAAGATTTCAGAAGAAGCGATGTATTTAAATTACAATGTTGGTGAACAGTATTTAAAATACTATAGACGATCAAGCAAATCTGTATTTGAGAATGCCAGAATACTCCTCCGAAGTGAGGATGGCAAGACTTCATCTTGCAGAATTTGGACATACAGGAAATACAACTCCTTGGAAAAGGAGATCATGTTTGATAACTAAAAATAAGGAAGCCGATTAAGACAGTGACTGCACCCAGGGGCTGCAGCATAGCAATTGCAAGGACGATGAAGGGTCAGCAGTGTTTCATTCTGTTGCACATCTGAATGAGCACCTACTTGAATGGACATAACAACTTAGTTCGGTCCTATTCAAATTGATTTTTCTATTTCCAATTCTAAAAATTTTTCTTTTAAAATGTTGTGAATGAGTTGCCTTTCTGAGCAAAAAATAAATAACTTTTTTTTCTAGATTATATAAAACAAAACAAACAACACCTCCCTCCCTCAAAAAAAATTTTCCCCAGATATTGTGAAGAAGATTGGTGCATCCATTGGGATTAGAGGGTGCCATATGAATTGCTGAAAGAGAGGAGAATTTAAATCACTCAGTGATGTAAATCAACAATTGCATTCCTAACTATGGAATACAAATCAATGTCAAGAAGACCCACATCCTCACAACTAGACCAATATGTAATACCATGATAAATCGAGAAAATACTGAAATTGTCAGATTTTGTTTCACTTGGATCCATAATGAATGCACATGAAAGCAAGTCAAGAGCACAAGTCATTGGGAAAATATACCACACAGGATTTCTATAGAGTGTTGAAAAGCAGGGAGGTGACTTGAGTACTAAAGTGTGACTGGTCCAAACCATGGCATTTTCAGTCTCCTCATATGCGTTTGAAGGTTGGACATAGAAATAGAAAGAAGAAAGGAAAACCCATGTGTTCCATTTGTGGTGCTGGTGATGAAAAATGAAAGTATCATGGACTCCCAAAAGAATAAACAATTCCGTGTTGGAAGAAGTATGGCCAGAGTGCTCCTAAAGGCAAGGATGGCAATTCTTTATCTCATATACTTTGGGCATGTTGGCAGGAGAGACTAGTCCCTATACAAAGACAGCATGCTTGGTAGAGTAGATGGATAGCTAAAAAGACAAAAGCTCTCAAAGAGAGTGATTGACAAAGTGGCTGCAATAATGGGCTCAAACATAGTAATACTTTTTGAAATGGTGCAGAACTGGGCAGTGTTCTGTTGTGCATACATTTGCTATACTTTGGAACTAACTTGATGGCACCTAGCAACAAGAACAACAGAGGAAAGAAAATGTTTCTTATCATTTAAATCAGCATATGAAATCCAAGTAAACGCTAAAAAAGATGGCATGCTTCACCTTGAGTCTCAAAGCTCATGAGCAGCCCTCTAAGATGTAACTACTGGTCTGGAGAAAAGAATGATGAAAATTGAAAAAGACAACAATTAGTATGGTAGACTAATAGATAACATGAGCATCAATCTCTATAACCGTAAAACCAGGTGGTGCCAAGGTACCCCTTGTAGGTACCAATTTGTAGGGACAAATTACTCTGAAAAGGATCATATTAGAAGGTTCTTGATAGAGTCAGAGAAAAGTGTGGACCAAAGCTCAAAGTCACAAAAGAAAACAGACTTACTGGTTGTGTTAGTCTGGGTTGATTAGAGAAACTAACTCATGGACACTCATATGTGTGTAAGCTTTATGTACAAGAGAAATCGAATATTGAGAAAACATCTCAACTCAGTCCAGATCAAGTCTGTAAGTCTGATATTAGTCCATATGTCTGATACCAATCTATAAAATCCTCTTCAGACTCACAAAACACATTCAATGACACTGGATTCAGGAAGATCATAGGACAGCGGGTTGGAAATCTTGTGGATCCAGTGATGTTGTTAAGCATTTCAGGGCTGGCAGGTGTCTCCACCTGGCTTCTCCAATTCAGGACACTAGCGTAGTTTCATATGTGTTGTCAGTAGAGGTTCTCTCACCTTCCAAGAGGAAATATAGGAGCTCTCAGAATCCTTAGAAGGTCCAGAATCCTTAGAAAGTCATGCCCACACAGAGCCCTCATTGGCTATGACCTGATTGACAGACTAGACTCCACCCCTTCACTCTTAATCCTCTCAAGTCCCAAATTGACACCAGATTATATAACTTCCGCACTGGTTGAATAGAGACTGAAAGGACTTCCAATCCAAGGGATTTTAGACACCCTTCAGGACTGGAACTAACTCATCCTGATGTTAAGGTAATCAATCACTCGAGATCAAAAAGGCATCATTTAACAACATTCAAAGAGAAGAGAGTTATAAAAGATTGAGGAATTTAAACATGAAACGCAGGGAGAAAGTGAGATAAAGGATGCTACATTTAAGGTATTGCAATGAATGAGTTGAAAGAAAATGTGTATGAATTGTTGAATGTAAAACTGATGACTTGCTCTGTAAATCTTCACCTAATGTACAATATTTTTTGTTTTAGAAAATATGGTACATTTGAAGAAATGAAGAGAGTTTGATAGCATTTGGGTGAAAAAACATACTCTTCAAGAGATTAAATTACAAAAGTTGATAAAGGTTGTGGCTTGTATATTGTAATTCAGGGATATGGTTTTTACTTTCAGATGATAAAGAGTAAATGCAATGTTTCAAAAAGTGAAAGTAATTTGCATTTAAAGTAGCCTTTGATCCATTGTTGGCCGTGGTGTCTTTGAGTCCGTTCCAACTCTTTGCAAACGTACGCACAACAGAACAAAAGATTGTCAGTCCTGCACTGTCCTTGACCTTGTTGCTACATTTGAGCCCATTTGTTTCGGGCACTGTGTCAATCTACCTTGTCCAGGATCTTCCCATTTTTCAATAATCCTCTGCTTTCTACAGTGGTTGTAAGAATGGGCCCACACATAAGAGCAATTGTGAAGATGGCACAGGACCAGGAAGTGTTGCTTTCTGTTGTGCATAGTGTCACCATGAGTGTGAATAGACTCCACAACACCTAACAACTATTTTAACAAGGAGGATGCCCTTTTCCAAGAACTGATATCCCCTAACACCTGACCAAAGTACATGATATGGGTCTCACCATCCTTGCTTCTATGGGACATTCTAGTTTTACTTCTGCCAAGACAGATTTGTTGGTTCTTTTGGCAGTCCATGGTACTTTCAATATTCTGCACCAGCATCCTAACTCAAATGCATCCATTTGTCTTCCGTTTCCCTTATTCAATGTCCAATTTTCACATGCATAGGAGGCGATTTAAAATACCATGGCTTGAGTCAGGCAAACCTTAGTCATCAGAGTAACATCCTTGCAATGCTTCATTTGAGGTCATGACTGGCACTTCCATGAGCAATGATTGAGTATCTAAGCAAGATGAAATCCTTGACAGTTTCACTCTTTTATCCAGTTTTTGAGAATTTTGGTATATTTACTTTGAGTTTTAATCTACAATGAAGGCTGTCATATTTGATCAGCAGCAACAAGTGCTTAAAGACCTCCTAATGTTCAGCAAGCAATATTGCTTTGTCTACATATGCCATTTTTGCCACAATATGCAATATTGCTTTGTCTACATATTATTTGTTAATAATCCTTCCTTCAAACTTGATACCTCATTCTTCTTCATGTAATACATATTCTCTGATTATTTTCTAAGCATATTGATGGAAAAATGTTGGTAAAAGGATACAACCCTAAAGCACACATTTATTCATTTTAAAGCACGTGGCATTCTTTTATTCTCTTCACACAACATCCTCTTGATTCATGCTCAGATTCGTCATTAGCACAATGAACTCTTCTGGAATTCCCTCCTTCTGAAGATCAGCCATTGTTTGTCATGTGCTGCACCATCAAATGCCTTCACACAGCCATGAAAACATGGAAATATCCTCTGGTATTCTCTACTTTCAACCAAAATTCACGGAATATCACCAATGATATCCTCGGTTACACACCCTCTTCAGAATCAGTCTGAAGCCCTGGCATCTCCTTGTCACTGTACTGCTGCAACCATTGTTGGATCATCTTGAACAAACTTTTACTGGCATATGATATTAATGATATTGTTCTTTAATTAGAGCATTCTGTTGGGTCATCATTCTTTGGAATGGAAACAAATACAGATGTCCTTCAGTCAGTTGGCCAGATAACTGTCTTCCAAATTTCCTGGCACACAGAAATAAGTGCTTCCAATGTTTTAGCGGTTTGTTGACATATTTTAATGGGTATTCCATCAATTCTTAGAGCCTTTGTATGGTTCATGCTTTCAGTATAGCTTGAGTGGCTCTTGTTCCTATGCTACTGTTTAATTAGTTGAATGTTGAATACTTCTTTATGATACAGTGACTCTGTTTATTCTTTCCATCCTCTTTGGATGCTTTCTGAACCATTCAATATCCTGCATTGGTGGCATGGTCCATTAAGATTGGGATAAAATAGGAGTCCTAGTTCTTTTAGGAAGAAGATTATATAACTTGGAGTTGGGCTCAGTTGGCTGGCCAGATCACAATGCCCTAGTTTTATTGTCTAGACTCAAATGTCTTCTCAACCACTTTCAGTTCTGGGGCCACAGGCAACACACATACACTTTTGTCGCTTCAGTGTCTGTCTCAACCAGAAAAAGTGATCATGCACAGTGAACTTATTATCATTGACTCTACATATGAGAATATATAAGGTTGCTCCCTCTGATAGAAACACAAGTTGTTTTTATTTAATTTTTCAAACTACGAAATACAGTATGTTTGTCCCTCCCGCAGGATGTCAAAACATCATTATCAATAGGTAAGTGTTGGACCAAAAATAGATATCTGTTAAGAGGCTATTAGGGAAACAACAAACATACAATCACACACACAAAATAAAACTCTCACTTTAGGTTAAGATTATACTTTCTGTTAACAGTCAACATAATTTGCTTCCCAGACACCTGAGTGATCCACATCTGCTGAATGATTTGGGAAACTCCTGCACTTACATTTATAATCTGGAATTTCTCAATGTTTTTTTATTAAGTCAAATAATTGGAGACCATTTAAATAATTTCCAAAACTGAAACACTTATTTTAGGGGCCTATGAAGGTAAAAAAATGTGGGGCTGAAAGATGCACATGTTTTCAGGAGTTTATGTCATTTACCTTCAGGGAGCACTAAATACATTAAAAAGGCTTGTTCAATTGTGTGTGTGTGTGTGTGTGTGTGTGTGTGTGTGTGCGCATGTGTGTGTGTGTGTGTGTGTGTGATGGGGGGGGTTACATGCAATTATGCCATGTTTCATCAATGACTTTTGAATTAAATATATTAAACCTAAAGGTCTTATAATTTACAGAACTTGTTTTTTTGTGCTTTTTGAATAAAATTTTTTAAAGTTGCAAACATCTTGTTCTTTTTAGTTCTTTTATTCTAGCAAATTATAATAGTATCTTTTATGACCAGAGCTTATTTATCTTAGTAAGAAGTGTTGGTAAAATGCACATGCATACCATGGATGTTCATCTGATAAGTGCTTCTCTGTGCACTGAATGTTTTAACTTTCATAAATAGAACAATTTTCCCCCCCAGGTAAAATCTATTTCATGGATTAATATACACCCTTTCATCATTTAAATAGGCTGCAGTTAGAGATCTATGTTTATGATGTTGCTTTGGAGCACTGATAGGTGGATAATACATATTCAGTTCTTTCAAAAGCAACACACTTATATTATTCACACCATTGCCTTTAATGAGCTGGCTCAGAGCCATCACCATCAATCCTGACATTTACACTCCCTTCATGTTGTACCAGAGTCTGTGATGACATAATTGTTGCTTGTATAATAAGTGCTGATGTGAAGTACATTAGGCATAGAAAACCTAATTTATAACCCAAATGGCTAGTCTGACCATTATCTGCAACAGTAACAACAACAAAAAAAGGAAAGACAGAAAAAAAATCTCACTCTCAAAATAAATACGGCTTCAGGACAGATAAAATATATGCTTAATATCTTACAACTTGGAGATGATTGCAAAGTTGATTGAAATGCCTCAAAAACAGGGATGAGAGCCAGACAGTTGAGCACTATGGGACGCATAGTTCATTCATTAACATCACCGCAGTTTGTCAGGAGTGTCGCCAAAAATGTGGATTTGGCTTTATTATTTTTGCACACTGCGCAGTACAAATGAATTATTCAACCGAAGGCAGAGAAAACAGAAGAAACATTAACAGTTATTTGACTTGACCACTATTATATTTCACAGAACTGTTGTTGCTAGGGTTGTCAGATAAAATACAGGGCACTCAGTTCAATTGAATTTTCAGATAAACAACAAATGATTTTTTAGCATGAGTGTGCCCCAAATATGGCCATCTCAGTCGTTTCCATAATATGTGCATTAGTGGTTTCGTGGGCATGCGGTACCAATTGGGTGAGGGCAGAATAAAGGAGATATGATGATCTGTTAATATCTACTTGGACTTCTTTTTGACATTGAGGCACATTTTATGAAAAAAATGCAGTACTAAGGAATGCATGTGGATCTTTGTGCAGGCACTCAGAAACAATGAAGTAAGTAAATACCCTGCCCTTGAGTGTAATTTAAAGAAATCTTGCTTATTTTGACCTAACAACAGTGTACAATTTTAAATGAAAGAGCCAAATTTAATAATGCTGATGATGCTGTTTTCAAGCAAAGATAATTTGCTTCAAAAATATCAGAGTGGTGTGTATTAATACATTCTAGAAAAGTATGGCTCAAAAGCAATTCTAAGTTTAAGAATATCATTATGACATGCTATTATTTAAATAGTTTATTCTGGAAACAGTCCAACTGGTTTATATATTTGGAATTGTTATCCACACCTCTAATTAAGGTAGGTATGCATACCAATTGTGATCCAATGTCAAGAAGAGCAAATTCTCACAACTGGTCCAGTAGGTAACATCATGGTACATGGAGAAAAGGTTGAAGTTGCAAAGGATTTTATCTTGCTTGTGTCCACAATCAAGGCTCATGGAAGCAGCAGTCAGAAGATCAAAAGATGAGTTGCATTAGGTAAATCTACTACGCAGGACTTCTTTAGAGTATTAACGAGCAAAGATGTTACTTTGAAGACTAAAGTGCACCTGACCCAAGCATTGGTGCTTTCAATTGTCTCATATACATGTGACAGTTGGACATTGAATAAAGAAGATTAAGAGTTGACACCTTTGAATTGTGGTGCTAGAGAACAATCTTGAAAGTACCATGGACTGCTAAAAGGAAAAACCAATCTGTCTTCGAAGATGTATGGTCACAGTGGTCCTCAAAGGCAATGATGTTGAGACTTTGTGTTACATACTTTAGACATGTTGTCAGGAGAGACCAGTCCGTGGAGAAGGACATCATTATTAGGTAAAGCAGAGGGGCAGCAAAGGAGAGGAAGGTACTCAAGGAGATGAATTGACACAGGGGGTGCAACAAAGGGCTCAGGCATGGAACAATTATGAGGATTGTACAGAACAGGGCAGTGGTTTTTTTCTGATGTGCATAAGGTTGCTATGGGTTGGAATTCACTTTATGGTACCTAACAACTAACAACAATAGGCCTAGTGTCAATACATCTATTAAAAGTATCCCTTCAATTATTAATATGGTTATTATTAACCTAATTATCTGTCAAACCAAATATTCAACCAAATGACTATGATGTTTTTAAAATTAATCTATCTGTTGAATTTGGTAAACATTTGTTTGATTGTATAGGAATACTCAATTTGTTGTCAATTAGAATAAATTCACTAAAGCATTTACTTAAAGAAAATTGTTCCAGAATTTTGAGACTAATTGAGCTAGAACCAGAGATTCCCTAGGACAGTAAAAAATTATGAGAGCATTTTTAACTGTAACTTCAGGGTCAAGGTGTGTTTAAACATTAAAAGTGTAGTCAAAGGACCTACATATGTCTGAGGTAATCTATATAACAGATGTTTATTGTCATTCATGCTATGTTCCTGTGAAATGACACTAATTGTCCAATTACAACATTTTGTACTTTACAATTACATTTACATACTTTACAAAATTTAATATCCTTATCAATGTTTAACATTAGTACTAATATGTAG
>NW_022111373.1:139857546-139859013 GCF_000313985.2 Echinops telfairi
ATTTGGGTTGTGAAACCTTCTCTTGCTGGGCTTCTTATGCTTTTCGGAGGCTTTCCTCCTCCATTAATATCAAGTCTCTCTTCAGTTTCCTAGATCCAACACTTTACCCCAAGCATTACAGTCTGTGTCTTTGTCAACCTTGAATATTGATGCTCTTTTTGCTGTCTAACGTGTATACATCTAGAAATATTTCAGGCCATCAAAAACAAAATGGAGTGCATAAAGAATGATGTCCTAGATGTTAGCAAGCTGAAATGCATTGGTACAGGCCATTTTGAGTCAAACCAGTATCTGATGTACAATATTGGGAAACACACATTAGGGAAATGGCCTCACATCCATTGTCAAAAAAGAACATTTCAAGGTCTGTCTTCACGTATGCTGCTGCTGTGGTAGAATAACACACCTACCAGAAAATCCACCCAAACAACTAGTATTCAAATGTACTCACCAACCCCTAAAGCCAGTGATTGGAAAATTGTAGAAATTGCAAAATTCTGACTTCTTCAGTCAAAAGTTGATTATAAATGCAATCAAGGTGCACTGATGTTTACTGGTTATCAGAATGCAAAAGTTAGAAACAGAGAAGGATCAGTAATTTAAAGAAATATAACCTTGGTGTTGGAGATTGCTTGATAGAGTTTTCCCAAATCAATAACTTTCTCATCAAAAATACAGTTTTTCACACTTGTTGCCATGTGCAAATGTGCTTGACACAATGGATGGAGATAAGTGTTGTATGAGCCCCCAATAAAATGATTAAAAAAAAAAACTTTCTGGAGAACACAGTCGGCACCATAGCATGTGCTCATATTCTATTTGTGTAGAAGCGGTGACTTGTTTCCCTCTAAAACAACCTACTCTTTCACAGCTTTGGAGATCTTCCATCAATGTCCCAAAAGACTTCACCTGACAGGGCCTGGGAAATCATCTTACCAGTGAAGCGTCTCCCACGGGCGGCTACCCCCAAGCATGTTATGTTTCCGTTCCCACAGGGAAGCCAGCAGTCCTAGCAGAACATCTGAGTCGCTTCCTCCAGCATCGTTTTGTTTTGTGTCCTCTTTAACTGATGTTGTTTCATTTATTTGCTTGATGGCTCAGGAGTTATTCCCTATTGGTGGTATCATTGATTGGAAATTTGGCTTTAAACTCTGATCATTTATTTAAAGATTCTGGAAATAGAATCATGAATTTAGGAATCAATCATCTGCTAAGTAAGAGATTCTGGTTGGTTAGTCTTTTGTTTGCCATTTCATCTAATTTGACTTCACACGATGTTGTGTTTGATAGCTGGGCCAGTGTTTGTTTGTTTGTTTTATTAATGTGCTCTTTGTCCCTTATGTCTCAAATTGTGAATAAAATTGTAGCCTAAAATTCTAAATATATATATATATGTATACAGTGAACCCTCGCCACTTCGCGCTTCCACTTCCGCGGCTTCACTCTATCGCGGTTTTTGCGTAACAG
>NW_022111373.1:139859657-139861013 GCF_000313985.2 Echinops telfairi
ACAAGTTTAACATGAGTCCGCTGAGGTAAGTTCATATATATGTGTGTGTGTGTATATATATATTTATATAAAGAAAGAACAGAAAGGTAAAGGCAAAAGGGGCACAGAGAAAAAGCTACCGTATACAAACTCTCTAGGGGTAAGGTCCAGGTAGTATGGCAGGTGCCTGACCAAATCCAGGGGTACATAGGGTAGCCAACCCCAAAGGGGGGTGGGGAGGAACGGGGAAAGGAAAAAAAAAGGGGATATATGATGGGGTAATAGGGCACTGACTACCCAAGGGAAGGGGAAGGGTATTGGTTGTGTCTCCACAGGGAAAGAGGGACCAGATTTAAAGCCAGTGCCAGACGAATGAAGTTTGTTGGCAAGGAGTGGGGAGCCAGTGGGGGGGGCCTGAGGGCTCTGCCCCATGCCAGCTATGTGGACAGCAACCCATCCCCCAGAAGAAGTTACTTGAGAGGATGGCAATGAAGCTGCAGTTAGGGGAGAGGGGCATGTCTGATCAGAGCAAATGGGAGCATTTGGGGAGGAAAAGAGAGTGGAGCACATCCTGACCCACCAGGCCTGGAGGACGACATCCCTGCTCTGAACAGCCAATGGACAGAGTGGACAATATGGCTGATCCCTCCACGAGACACGCCATCCCTTGATGGCCCCGGCCTCTAAGGGGGACAACGCTGGAGACTCAGTGTTGGGACTGGCCCAGACTGACCCTGAGACACCGAGGCAAACCACAAAATGCGTGCAGCAAAGCAACCGTGGGAGCAGAACAGAGAGCCCCTGAGGGAGTACAAAGGACAGACTTGGGGCCAGAGCATGGTACCCCGTCGGTCTTGACTGAAGGACACGCCTAGAGATAAAAAATCAGACCTTGACCTGTTTACAGGTTTTTCTTTCTGCTTAAATTTTTGTTTTGTTTTGTTTGTTTGTTTAATTAACTTATTCTTCTATGGGTAATAGATTTCCTTTTTTGCTGCCATTGCTGTGTTCTCACTGATCGCCTATCTTGCTATGGCTTGGTTTTTTATGCATATTAGTATCTCTACAGATCTATCTTGATAAGGTAGACTGGACGAATAGTTTGGAGGAGAAAACAAAGGGACCAACGGTTCCAGGGGGACATTAGAGAGGGGGATGCGGGGGTAAGGAGGTGGTGCTACCACCCCAGGGACAGGGGAGCAACAAGTGATCCAAGAACAGTGGCAAGGAGGGTGCGAGAGGCCTGGTAGGGATTCAGCAAGGGCATTGTAACTGAGAGAAATCAGTGAAACCTAAATGAAGGCTGACCATGATAGTGGGCCAAGAGGAAATTAAAGGGAAATAGAGGAAAGAACTAGGGGACAAAGGGTATGTATA
>NW_022111373.1:139862411-139869463 GCF_000313985.2 Echinops telfairi
GGGGAGTCAGGGGGAAAATGAGCAAACTATTGAGGGCTAAAGTAGAGAGCAAATGTTTTGAGATTGATGAGGGCAACAGGTGTACATAGGTGCTTGACTCAATGGATGTATGTATGGACTGTGATAAGAAATGTATGAACCCTCAATAAAATAATTTTAAAAAAAAGAAAAAAATGAAGTTAAAAATAAAATATGGTTGGAATTGTGAAAAAAAAGAGCTACAAAAGACATCATTTATTAAATGCTATTAGTTTATATTTATATTTTCAACTCATCATGTCTGCTTCAATTTTGACTCTTCAGCCAAATATTAATTGTATTTCTTTTTTTTAATTCAATGTAACATTCATTTATCATTTCAAAAATGTCAGATTCTTAACAAAGCATATTCATTTATTTCTCCAGCTTGACAATACAAAAAAGTGTAAAATAATGGCACAGGGACATAGGTTCCCTTCTCTTGGTGAGAAGGCATTGCCAGGCAAACAACCAATACTTCGGCTCCCTTGGGTAACAAATGTTCTCAGCTTGCAAACTAGCTTATCAATAGTTAACCGGCAAAAGGGCTATCTTCACACTAGCTATTTAAAAGAGATTTTTATGGGGAAGGAAATGGACAATGTTCTAGGATTATTAGTGAAAGGAAATGATATTGATAGTAAAGCTAAAGTAATTCTGACAGGCTTAAAATCAGACCGGACATATATCATTCAGTTCCTACAAAAATTCACTGTTCATTTATGAGAATTTAGATAGCTATTTGCCTTTCACATAAATACATTTTCTTGTATTTATGAAGGAAAGAAATTTGAAGGATGTTGTGCATCTCTGATTTGTTTCCGAGAAGAAAATAAATAAAGAGATGAACCAATGGATCATCATTCTAGGAGGTGCCTAGTACAAATACAGAGCCTGAGTTGCCCTGAGCAGGAAGGCCATCTGAGACTCCCAAGAGCTGCTTTGTTAGCCTATCAGGGCTTTAAGTCAGAGGAAGCGGCACCTTTCTCCAGGGCACTTATCGTAGGCCTGGAACAGAGGTTCCAGCTGTGCACTGGCCTCATCTGGCCTACTGTCACCCCATGAGCTGTTCTATGGGGTATCAAGTCTCTCACTGTGTTGTCTGATCCCACAGAGTGGGTTACACAGTCATCAATGCTAACAGCTCCCTATTTCCCCTCCCCCAGCCTCTCTTCCAGCACCCTCAGGGAGCCATTACTCCTGTTACTGTTTCTGAAGGGTTGTCTACCATGGCTTTCTCAGAATCTTTTCTCAGAGGTTCTGAGAAAAGGGGGTGTTAAAAATGATCATAAATATACAAATGAACATACGCATATCTATATATTGGATTGTGTAAGATATGGCAAAAAAAAAACTATTCTAGGGAACATAAGTAAATAAATAAGGGTTCCTTGGGGGGAGGGGATAAAGGGGAGTTGATAATAAGGAGTTCAATAAGAAAGAAAATGTTTTGTAACTGATTGTGGTAGAAATTGTACAGCACTGCTTGATGTGATTGAACTATGGAATATTATGATATCTGTAAAAGCTCCCAATAAAATGATTAAATTTTTAAATATAAAAAAAATGCCTGCGTGTATATAGTCACAGTGATCTCTTGACTCTACCATTGGTCTGTCATGATGGTTGTCCTCTCGTTGTGGTATGTGTATTACTGTGATGCTGGCCTTTTTGTCACTGGTATTTCAAATGTCAGCAGTGTCACACAAAGTGAACAGGTTTCAGGGGAGCCTCCAGACTAAGAACAAGGAACAGAAATGGCTCTCCATTTCAGAGGAAGAAACCACTAAAAACTTTATGCATAACTTCAAAGCATTTTCAAAGATTGAAAGCCTAAGGAAAGGAAATGGAACCTTGTCAGAGACACTGCCAGCAGACGGACCCCTCAAGAGATCAAAAGACATGTTGCATTAGGTAAATCTACTGCACAAGACCCCTTGAGAGTATTGAAGAGCAAGGACTTTACTATGAGGACTAAGGTGTGTCTGACTCAAGCCATGGTAATTTCCATTGCCTCTTATGCCTGTGAAAGTTGGACACTGAATAAGGAATATCATAGAAGAAAGGATGCATTTGGATTGTGGTGCTGGAGAACAATATGGAAAGTATCATTGGTTGTTAAAAGGACAAACTGATCTGCATTGACAGAAGTAATGCCGGAGTGGTCTTTAGAAGCAAGGATGGCAAGACTTTGTCTTATCTCCCTTGAATAGTCTCATATTGTCATGAGAGACCAGTACCTGCAAATGGACATCATGTTTGGAAAAGTGGAGAGGCAGGGGAAAACAGGAAGATTTTCTATGAGATGGATTGAAACAGTGGTTGTAACAATGGGCTCAGGCATACGGACAATTGTGAGGGTGGCACAGAGCCATGCAGTGTTTCATTATGCTGCTCAGAGAAGGTTCTGGTTCAGAGTGGACGCTAAAGCAACTAACAACGCATTCATGGTGACAGTGACAATACACATGGAATACATAGGAGCAAATTGACGACATCTATGGTGAGAGGCAATGAAGAAGCTCAATGTTGTTGTTAATGTGCTATGGAGTTCATTAAGATTCATAGCAAGCATATGTAAAGTACTTCCTGGTCCTGTACCATCATCAAAATTGTTATGCTTGAGATCATTATGGCAGCTCCTGTATCAATCATTCCTTTGAGGGTCTTCTTCTTTCTCACTGACTGACCATCTACTTTATCAAGCATGATGTCTTTTTCCAGGGACTGGTCTCTCCTGACAGTATGTCCAAAGGAAGTGAGCCAAAGTCTCGCTATCCTCACTTCCAAGGGGCATTCTGGCTGTCCATCTTCCAGGACAGACGTCTTTGTTCTTTTGCCAGTGCATGATGCATCCAATATTCTCCAGCCCATAATTCAAATGCATTGATTCTTATTTAATATGCCTTATTCAATGTTCAAATTTCACATGCATATTACGTGACTGGAAATACCACGGCTTGGATCAGGGGCACCTTAGTCCTCAAAGTGACATCCTTGCTCTTCAACACTTAAAGACATTGTGCAGCCTTGATTTACCCAATGCATCGTGTCATTTGATTTCTTGACAGTTGCTTCAATGAGCATTTATTGTAAATTGCTGCCAGATGAAATCTTTGACAACATCAATCTTTCTTCTGTTTATAATAATATTACCTATCGATCCAATTGTGAGGATTTTAATTTTTGTTACATTAAGTTTTAATCCATAATGAAGGCTGTGGATTATCTTCATCAGCAAGTAGCTCAAATCCTCCTCGCTTTCAGGAAGAAACTTCACGATCATCAGCACAATCAGACCAAGGAGCTCCTGTGGAACAGAAATTTGTTCATATGCAAGTGGGTAGTTACATAATCTGGTGTCCATTTGAGGATTAAGAGTGAAGGGTTGGAGTCTAGCCTGTCAATTACTGTATAGCTAATGAGGCCTCTGTGTGGGCATGGCCTTTTCCAGGGAATTCTGAGAACTCCTGGATTTCCTCCTTGAAGGCTGGAGACAATTAAACTCCCTTTCTGCTCACTCCCTGAGAGATGCTCTACTGACAAGATACATGGCAATACGCTAATAGACTCTGTGCCCTGGGAACTGGAGGAGCCACGTGGAGACCCCCGGCCAGTGCTGAGATGCTTCTACCGCCACTGGATCCACAAGACTTCCCACCCACTGGCCTGTGATCTTCCTGCATTTGGCATCACTGCATATGTTTCATGAGTCTGAAGAGGACTTTATAAATCGGTATCAGACATATGGGCTAATATTGGATTTATGAACTTGATCTGAACTGGGCTGGGATGTTTTCACAATATTCAATTGCTCTTGTATATAAACCTCTTTCTAATATACATAGGAGTCTCCCTGGATTTGTTTCTCTAGTCCACCTAGACTAACACAGCAAGTTTATGTCGATGCTGAGGAAAATTAAAACAAGTTCATGAAATGCAAAACAAAATCTGAGTAAATAGAAACTGTAGAGGTTAAATTATAATATTTCTTAGCTAAATCTGCCAAAGTTAGGTGTGATCCCCAAAAGCCTTCTACCAGAACTCAGATTCTTAACTAGCGTACTTCCTCTGTTTAGAAACAATAATGAAGTATTTCTTAATAGAATTGTAAAATATAGAGTCTATTATTGTTGCTGATCCCTTACATGTTCTAATAGTATCTGTAAGTGTATAGATGTATTTGTTACCATTTCTGATCTTTGTATACAACTTTACTTACTAATTGTAATTAAATGCCACTGACTAATATTTTATCGTCAATGCTTGAAAACTGGGTCTGATGTCTGTGGCAGGTAATTTTTAGGATGAATTTTAACTTCTTCTAAAATCATTGGGAATGCTGCAGATTTAGACTCAAATTGAGAATAATTAGGTATGTAAATATCCATGAACACGTCATTTAGAAGATAGTTTCAGTGTCTTTCTTTTCAGACAAGGGTAAAAGAAAAATGGAGGTAGGTTGGAAAAATGCAATAAAAGGGTATAATTAAGTAAAATTATAGGTAGACCTTTATGTAATTATCTTGTTGAAAATTATAGGGTTTCTCTATCTTGTGTGAAGAAATTTTACCAGAAGTGTTTCTTCAACTTTTCTTTAGTAGTACCTTAACAGTTATACAGTAAGATTGTGATCCAGAAATAGGATAATTATGAAGAAATTTCAGTCTAAGAAAATCTTCACTCATGTGAGGCAAGTGAGACAAAAATAATCATTTATAAAATATAAAAACTCAAAAGTGCTCTTTCATTTGTTGCCCTGAATTTAGAAATGGAAACTCTAAATTCTCCATCAAGTTGGCATTCTAATTCAATATCAACTTTTCTAGAGCCCAATAAAGCCAAACAAACATACTATGGCACTTATACTTGTTTCTAACTGAAACACTTTAAACTACTGACTTTGTAAGATAATTGGGCATGTAAAATTTATAAAACAATCTTTAGAACATTTTTTTCTGGTAAAATAGCGGCTTTATAAAAGATCCATTTATCTAGTTTCTGTAAGTATGTATCAGAGTAACAAAAATCAATCTTTTTGTAACCCCATCATTACTAAATGCATCTTTGCATTTGTGTGGTTATTATTATGTGCCCTTGAGTTTATTCCATTGAGTCAATTCCAACTCTTAGAGACCACACGTACACAAGTTCAAAACACTGCCTGGTCTCATGCCATCCTCACCATTTCATTGTGAGCCCAGTGTTGCAGACACTGTGTTAATCCATCTCACTGAGGTTATTTTAATCTTTCTTTTTCCTAACCCTCTGATGCACCAATCATGATGTTCTTTTCATGGGAGCAGTCTCTCCTGATACATCCAAGTGTCACCATCCTCACTTCTAAGAAGCACTGTGGGTGCATTTGGTGCAAGGAATATTAGTTCGTTATCTGGTAGCTCTTTTTGTAGACAATATTCTCCACCGACATCATAATTCAAAGACATCAATTCTTCTTTGCTCTTTCTTATTTTTTGTCAGACTTTTGCACACATTAGATGATTGAAAATACCAAGGCTTCAGTGGCACCTTGGTCCTCAAAGTGACTCCTTTGTTTCTCATTCACATTTTAAATACGTGCTCATAGCAGATTTACACATTGTGATACACCATTTTATTTCTTGATGCATCTTCCTTGGTCATTGATTGTGCACCTCTGCATTTTGTACTGGATAAATATATTTAATGTGCAATAAAAGGAAAGCTGCGGACCAAGATCTTCATTATCTAAAAGTAATTGAAAAAGTAGACGTGGCCCAGGGTTTTACTGTGAGCACTTTGAATTGTATTAAAAATCCTTCGAACACTTGCCACCTCCTTTGGTGGTTTCCCATTTTCATCACAAAGTATCATAATTCACATAATCTCATGTCTGTTGAAAAAGACATTAGTGCACAATTGCCAAAATTTGTTACTTTTTGTGTTGACATGACTAAACTTCAGCCAGCTTTTTCTTTTAACCAAGAGCCCCTGAAATGTGGCTTGTCCCGTGTGTGGGGGAGAACCAAAATAAAGTTCATGTTCTTTTTCAGCACATTCTGAGAATTCAATACACACAGAACAAAACTGCTTTCCCTCACACCATGTCAATGATGCTGTCTGCTCATTTCCCCTGTTAGCTCAATTCCCCCTGAGGTTTCTATTAGCCTTGCTTATCCATCCCTGTTCAAGAAAAGCCCATTTCTCTTTGTTTGGGCAAGGCTTGCAGGTTTTAGGTTATAGCACTCTCCCTTTTGCAGTATTATTTTTGAATAGAGCCTGTCCTTATTTGATTATGGATTTGTTTTTGACAAGCATAAACATATGGCTAAGTTTCCACCAATCAAATGAGCTGACTATTCAAACAGCAAAATTTTGGTAGAAATGTACTGCTGGAATAAAGACGCACATCCAACTTCCTGAATAGATTTGGTGGTTGTAACCACCTGTGTATGGCACAGAAAGTGGCATATATGCTTCATCATGGTGTTGCAAGATGGCACTGTTTACCAGAGTCCTAGTATTTTCAGACCACTTCCTGGAAGTTCAGCCTAGAATAGTTTCCAGCAACTGTCAACTGATTCTGTGAGTTTTTAAAATCTCTTATTATATTATTCCATTTAGAATTTATTGGAGTGAATTCTGTGCATGCAATTATGAGCCCATTCCATTGTGTTCTCCATCGAATATAACCTATTGTCATTAGTTTGATTCTGGCTCTTAATAAGCTTATACGATAATATACAACTGCTCCATATGGTTTCCAAGACTGTAATATTAATAGCTACACTTTTTGAACCTCTCTTTTTGTCAAAATCATTTTATTGAGAGCTAATAGAGGTATCAAATCATTCCATAGTACAATCACATCAGGCAATATTGTATAATTGTTACAACAATCAGTTTTAGAACATTCTCTTTCTTCTTGAACTCCTTGATATCAGCTCCTCTTTCCCCCACCCTCCCTCACTACAGTGAACCCTCGTTTATCGCGGTTAATCGGTTCTAGACCCTACCGTGATAAATGAAATTCCGCGAAGTAGGATTCCTTATTT
>NW_022111373.1:139870875-139876794 GCF_000313985.2 Echinops telfairi
CAATCAGTGGCAGTAATGACAGAGCATGCGCTGTTACGCAAAAACCGCGATAGAGCAAAGCCGCGGAAGTCGAAGCGCGAAGTGGCGAGGGTTCACTGTATACCCCTCAGGAAACTTTATACCACTTGCTGTATCTATAGATTCATTAATCCTGGGTTTTATATACCGAAAACAGAAAAAAATGTATAACAAAAATCTAAGTGAACTATCCCAATGACAAAATATATGTGGGAAAACCCCAGTGTGAAAAACAAACAAACAAAATAGAAAATGTTGAAAATCAGTCAGGTCTAATATGTATCAGATAGGTGATCAACTGGAAAGGTTTCACCGTAAAAGTCAGGTTTATCAATTTGATCTGTCTGCTATTTGTTAAATGGTTTATTTCATTTCTCCATTATTTATAAAGGGAAATTACTCATGTTAGTCTAGGGTGACTAGAGAAACAAATTAAGAGACACTCATATATGTCTAAGAAAGAGTTTAATATACAAGAGCAAATAAATATTGAGAAAACATACCAGGCCAGTGCAGATCAAGTCCACAAGTCTAATATTATCCCACAAGTCTGATATCAATCTATAAAGTCCTCTTCAGACTCATAAAACACATGCAATGACACTGAATGTAGGATGATCAAAAGCCAGTGGGTGGAAAGTCTTGTGCATCCAGTGGTGGTGTAAGCATCTCAGCGCTGGCAGGGGTCTCCCTGTGGCTCCTCTAGGTCAATGGCTCTGGATGCACCAGCGTAGCTCCATCTGGCTCTTTGTCAATAATGTCTCCCAGAGAATGTGTGTCTATCTGGCCTCCAGTGAGCTATTTATCTCCATGGGACATCCAAATGAACTCATCAAACTGTGACCTGATTCACAGGTTAGACTCCACCCCTTCACAAGTTGATGCCAGGTATATAACTACCACATTACCCAAGACTTATTTCCTGTGTCAATCTTACAAATGTATCTTCAGCTCCCACTCTCATTGACAGCCTTCTTCAAACCAGAATATCACAAATCAGACTCGGGTATTCAGAATCTCACAATTCTCCCTCCTTTGGCTTCAGATTATATGATTTACAATGCTTCGGTCACCAATGTTGGTGCACTTCTTCCATATTGAACCACTATCTTAAGGTTGTCAGCAAAGTGATTAACTTGTGCTCCTTTATATATAGAATATACAGAATAGAAAAAAATCAAAAAGGAAACTAAATAAGATTTAAATTTTTTGACTCAAACTCCCAGGCCAGAGCTCAACGTGATTAAATCAAAGTGAAATATAGTTAGTTATTAAACTCAAGAAACCCTGCCATGGAGTCATTTCTAACTCATAGCAACACTACAGGACAGAGTAGAACTGTAGCTGTGGGTTTCTGAGACTATAATTCCTGATAGGAATAGAAAACCCCATCTTTCTCCCATGGAAAGGATTTAATAGTTAAGGAAATAAATGAAGTCCCTGGATGTATACTTGAAACTCCATTCTGATCAATATAAATACTCCTAACTTGTTCTAACAACTTCACAGAAATAATGATTTAATGCCTAGAGATATTGATTTTTTAAAAAAAATTTTTGGCTCTAATTATAAGGGAGCTTTTACAAAAAATGTAATTTTCATTTCTTTCCTTCAACAATATCATAAATATAAAGGAATATATTTCTTTTGCCTTCCTCCTGCCCAAATGTATACTTGTCTTCATATTGAAAATTATAGAAACTAAACTTCAAATATTTCAAGAGGTAGTATATGATATGATAATGAACCAATAAAGTGGTAGGAAAATGCTCTACTGAAAGCCTTAGTGAAAACAAGTCTCCAGGAACTGACAATAGCAATTGAAATGTTTCAACAAGCTCATGAATGACTGGGAACACTCATTAGTCTATGTTAGAAAATAAAGGACAACTACCTGACCAACTGGAAGAGCTACATATTTATGGTCATGTCAAAGAAGGTGACCCAACATAACTGGAAATTGTGGGAAAATATCATTAATATCTATGACAGCTACATAATCTACTGTCAAATTGAGCCCAGGGGTGGAGTCTAGCCTGACAATCAGGTCATAGCCAAAGCGGCCTCTGAGTGGGCATGGCCCTCTCCTGAGGATTCCAGGAAATCCTGTCTTCCTTCCTGGAGGCAGGGGACACATTCTCCCGCTACACATTCCTGTTGACAGGCCAACATGAAGCTTCATCTGATAGAGCCGGAGCCCTGGAGCTGGAAGAGCCATGAGGAGACTTGAGAAGCCCTGGAAAGCTTCCACTGTCACTGGATCCACAAGACTTTCCACCTACTGGTCTGTGATCTTCCTATACTTGGCGTCATTGCATGAGTTGCAGGAGTCTGAAGAGGAATTTATAGACTGGTATTGGACATATGGGCTGATAACTTATGGACTTGATTTGGACTTGGCTGGGATGTTTTCTTAATATACAATCATTCTTTATATAAACCTTTTTCTCATACACACATGAGTGTCTCTTAATTTGTTTCTCTAGTCAAAGCAAACTAAGACGATATCACATGCAAGTAAACTTTTACTTAAAGTTGTTAAAGAAGTTGCAACAGTAAATTAATTCAAAGGGAGCTGACAGAAATTCAAGCTGGATGCAGAAGAGAACTTGGAACCTAGGATACAATTGATGACATCTAATAGATCTTGGATAAAAGCAGAGAGTACCAAATTGTGTGCTACTGATTATGCAAAATCATTTCGCTAAGCAAATCATACTAAACTATGGATGATTTGGGGAAGAATGAGGATTCTAGAACTTTCGTTGTGGTATGCAGAACACGTACATAGATCAATTGGTAGCAACAAGAGCAGAAAGAGGGGATCTGTATGGTTTGACATCAGGACAGGTGTGTGTCAGGCTTGTGTTCTATCACCATACTTATTCAATCTGTATATTTTGCAAATAATCCAAGAAATTTGGCACTATGGAGAAAGATATGGCATTAGGATTTGAAGAAAGCTTAATAACCACTGGAATTAAGCAGATGACTTATCTTGTTTATGGAAGCCCAAGAGAACTCTAAGCACCGACTGATGAAATTAAAAAACTGCAGCCTTGTCTATTTGTTTTGGGTCTTCTGATGCCTGTTACCTGGTCCCAGCAACACATCATGAACACACAGGCTGGTGTGCTTCTTCCATGTGGGCTTATTGCTTCTCTGCTAGATGACTCCTTGTTTAATTTTAAACCTTTAAGACCCCAGATATTATATCTTTTGATAGCCGGCCACCATCCATTTTCTTCACCACATTTGCTTAGGCAACCATTTTGTCTGCAGGGACTGTGCCTGAAAAAACTCATATTGTTGGAATGAGGTTGCGTCAGAGCAGAGACCCAAAGCCCATCTGTAGACAATGGGACTCCCCCTCACAGAGGGGTCACAGGGAAAGGATGAGTCAACCAGGGTGCAGTAAAGAACCAATTAAACACACAATATTCCTCTGGTTCCTTGAGGCTTCCTTACCACCATTACCACCCCACTTATCATGACCCCAGTATTGCTTTTCACTGCAAGTTAGACTGGAGCATGTGCACAGGTAGAGATAAGAGATAAGAGCTCACAATACACAGAATCCAGGAACAGGAATGAGAGTAATAATACCAGAAGTGTATGCAGAAGGTGAGGAGAAGAGGGGAGGAATGGGGAACTGATTGCAGTGATGGACACATAATCATACATACACACCCCTCCAGGGGGATGAACAACAGAAACTGCAGGGGAAGGGAGACAGCTGTTCATGTAAGATACGAAAATATCTTTTGATAGCCAGGCACCGTCAGCTTTCTTCACCACGTTTGCTTATGCACACGTCTGTCTTCAGAGATCATGTCAGGAAGGTGAGTATCATGAAATGACCATTTAGCTGAGCAAGGTGCTCTTGTATTAAGGAAATGCACGCGAGGAGGCCCAATGACCACCTGCTACCCTACTACTAAACCTATAAATATATGCACATTAGTCTATTTCCTCCATAATCATAAATATATTTATATACGTACATGTCTGTATTTAGGCTTCTATGTATGCCCTTTGCCTCCTACTCCTTTCCTCTATATCCTTATGCTTTCCTCCTGTCCCACTACCATGTTCAGCCTTCATTCTGGTTTCAGTAATTCCTCTCAGTTACCTTGCCCTTGGTCACTCCCAACCAGTCCTCTCATTCCCTCTCTGCCACCAATTTTGAACCACTCATTGTTCCATTGTCCCTGGGTTGGTCAACACCTCCTCCCTTCCCCTACCTCCCATATTCTCATGTCCCTCCGGGACATTTTCTTCTCATATTGTTTGTCCAGCCTATCTTATCTGGGTGTCCTAAAGGTTTGAAGGTAAACAATTGGCCATCTAGCTTGGAAACAACAAAGCCCACAGAGAGGAAGCACACAAGCTTGTGTGAACACAAGGTGTTGAAGGGATCAGGTAGCAGACACCAAAGAACAAAACCCATCATTGTGTGATCACCTTCCCCACACAAACGCTGAAAATGAATGTGTGCATAAGTAAGTGTGGTGAAGAAGGCTGATGGTGCCCGGCTATCGAGAGATATAGCGTCTGGGGTCTTAAAGGCTTAAAAGTAAACAAGTTGCCATCTAGCCCAGAAGCAACAAAGTGCACATGGAAGCAGCACACCAACATGTGTGATCATGAAGGACCGAGGGGACCAGGATCCAAGCACCAAAGATTCGGGGGGGCGGGGGGATCAGATCATCATGAATGAGGGGAGCGCGTGATGGGGACCCAATGCCCATCTGTAGACAACTGGACATCCCTTGCAGAGGGCTAGTGTGGAGGAGATGAGTCACTCAGGGTTCTGTGTAGCAATAATGAAACTCACAACCTTCCTCTAGTTCTTAAATGCTTCCTCCTCCCAACTATCATGATCCCAATTCTACCTTGCAAACCTGGTTAGACCAAAGGATGCACAGTGGTACAGATGGGAAGTGGAAACACAGGGAATCCAGGACAGATGAACCTCTAAGGACCAGCAGTGAGAGTGGCGATACCAGGAGGGAAGGGGGGGTTGAAAGGGGGAACCAATCACAAGGATCTATATATAACCTCTTCCCTGGGGGATGGGCAACAGAAAAGTGGGTGAAGGGAGACTCTGGGCAGTGTAAGATAAGATAAAATAATAATTTATAAATTATTAAGGGTTCATGAAGGAGGGGGAAGCAGGGAGAGAGAGGGAGGGGAAAAAAGAAAATGAGGAGCTGATTCCAGGAACCCAAGCGGAAAGCAAATTTTGAGAATGATGAGGGCAATGAATGTATAAGTGTGCTTTACACAATTGATGTATGTATGGATTGTGATAAGAATTGTATGAGCTCCAATAAAATGATAAAATAAAGACACTAAAATAATGATAATTTATAACTTATCAAGGTATCATGAGGGTGGGTGTGGGAAACTGATACCAAGGACTCAAGAGAAAGTAAATTTCTAGAAAATAATGGTGGCAACATATGTACACATATGCTTGATACAACTGACATGGATTGTGGTAAGAGGTGTAAGAGCCCCCAATACAATGATCTTTTAATACAAATGTTAAAATTGCAACCTTCAGTATATATTGCAATTCAAGTCTAAAAAAAGCAGTTTTCACAACTTGATCAATATATAACATCATAATGAACAGAACAGATTGAAATTGTCAAGACTTTTATTTTACTTTGATCCATAATCAACACTCATGAAAGCAGCAATCAGCCAAGAAATCAGATGAGTTATTGCTATGAGCTTGTCAAGAGAAAATTTTTCTGCCTATTTATTTATTTTTATTTTTATTGTTTTATTAGGGGCTTATGCAACTCTTATCACAATCCATACATACATCAATTGTGTAAAGCACATTTGTACATTCATTGTCCTCATCGTTCTCAAAACATTTGCTCTCCA
>NW_022111373.1:139877195-139891719 GCF_000313985.2 Echinops telfairi
ATCGTTGCTACATCACACCCAGACTGGCTGGTCTCCTCTCCGAGACCCTTCTGTAAGGGGAGCAGTGGTGTTAACAAACCCAGGGACGAGAGAACAAGTGATCCAAATCAGTGGTGAGGAGGGTGTAGGAGGCCTGGTAGGGTGTGATCAAGGGTGATGTAACCAAGAGGAATTACTGAAACCCAAATGAAGACTGAGCATGTTCGTGGGACAAGAGGAAAGTCAAAGGAAATAGAGGAAAGAGCTAGGAGTCAAAGGGCATTTATAGTGGTCTAAATAAAGGCATGTACATATGTAAATATATTTATATATAAGGATGAGGAAATAGATCTATGTGCATATATTTAGGTTTAGTATTAAGGTAGCAGAAGGACATAGGGCCTCCACTCAAGAGAATATACTTTACTTTGTGGATTAAGCTTTAGTGAACCCTTAATCCTAGTATTTTCAATTGTTTCATATGCATGTGGGAGCTAGCTCGTGAATAAGAAAGACTCCAAAAACACTCATGCGTTTGAATTATGGTGTAGTCAAGAATATTGAAAGCACCATGGGCTACCAGAGGCACAAGCAAATCATTCTTGGAAGCAGTACAACCAGGATGCTGTTTGGAATACAAGATGGCAAGACTTGGTGTCCCTTTCTTTGGCCATGTTAACAGGAGAGAGCTGAGCCGGTAGAAGGACATCATGCCTGGTGAAGTAGAAGGCCAGCCAAAAAGAGGAAGCCCTTCAACAATATGGACCGATGCCGTGGCAAGAATAATAAGCTTAATCATAACAACAACTGTGAGCATAATGCAAGACCAGGTAGTATTTCTTTTTCCTGTGTATAGGAGTTGCTATGAGCTGGAACCTCTTTGAGGGGACCTAACAACCAGAATCTCAAATAAGATTCAAATCTCAAATTAATCTAATTAATTCACTTTTTACTATGACAAGCGTATTCATTTTCACTAATTTCATCTATACCTCCTGTTGCTTCATTCTTGCTGCCAATTGTTTATATCATAATTCATAGGGAAAATGAATGCTCTCATAAAGTAGCCTTCTCTTCACATCTCTATGTAACCACTCAGAGAATCTACTGTTTCTTATGAGTGCCTCCTGTTACCACAATGCATCCCTCCTTGCCCTAAGGTCCCATGCCCTCTGGTTTTCCCAAGTGCTTTGCTCCATGGGCATCATCGTGATCTGTCATTGTTCTGCTACTGGTTCATTCATAGCAGCGCAAAACCACGGCCCCAGCTTTTACAAAAGTTCCTGACTTTCTTTAGTCTCTTGAGCTATTGAATACTTGGCCCCTTTCAGAGTCATTTTCTCAAATGAATCACGATATAATTCATGATTCCTTCAAAGTTAAAGAATTATATTTATAAGGATACATGAATAAGGCCTGACGCACAAGGGCAGACAGTGAACTCAGACCACATAAGCAACTGGTCCTGAGGAAAAAATCTTCAGGGGTCACCTGTGCTCTTTCTGAACAATTGTGTGGTTTCTTACCTCTTTCTTTTTAAATGCTTATTTAAATATGACATATGTCTATTTCTTCACGAAGAGGAATTGCATTGGTGTACACAGAATTCTGGAAACACTTTTGTTTGGTAAAATGGTCAGTAGTCTTAATACAATCTTTTTAGAAAAATTCACACCAGAAGTAATATCCTCAGCTTTAAAAATAGAATCTCTTTTCTTTGAATATGTATCTAGGCAGAGACTGACCAGATGGGCCTTTTATTTTAGTGTAGTTATTCGTGTATCTCTTACCAGCCACCAGAACTATCATTTCATGGATTTTTTAAAAATATAGGTTATTATATAAGAAAATACCTGAATGATCAGTAGAAAATAATCAGAAGAAAATAGGCAGTACCTTGTTTTTAAGTTTCAATAATTCAGTTTCAACTGGTTGCAACCCTATGTACAACAGAAGGAAACAATGATCTCTTTTCTGCCATCTTCCCCGTTGCTGCAGCTGCTGTGTGAATCCCTCTCATTTTCTCTCTCTTTTTTTTTCTGCCCTTCTACACTATTAAGCATGATGCCCGTTTCCAGAGGTTGGTCTCTCCTGATAACATGTCCTAAGTATATAAGACAAAGTCTCACCATGCTCTCTTCTAAGGAATGTCTGGCTGTACTTCTAATACAGACCTCTCTATTTTTTAGTGCATCATAGTCCTGTCATTTTTAAATTACCGCATATGAATGTGAAAGTTTGACCATGAATGAGAAAGACTGACAAAGAATCTGTGCATTTTCATTATGGCACTGGGCAGAAATGACAGGACTATGATGCACTGTGTCTTTTGATCTCCTTACTACAATTCAATGAGCAATGCTTGTAGATGCACACCAGGTGAAATCCTTGACAAGTTCAGTGTTTTCTCAGTGCATGATGATGTTACCTACTGGTCTGGTTGTGAACGATTTTGTTTCTTTACATTGGGTTGCAAGCTATGGTGACTCCTCCCTTTACTGCTTTTGGACAGTGCCGTATGCCTCAGCCCAATGGACTGTTATGAAATTCCTGTTCTTTGAGAAATGGCCGTAGTGTGTGACTATACACATAGCCAAAAGCCTTTTCATAGTAAATAAGGCAAATAAATATCTTTCTGGTATTCTACACTTTTAACAAAATCTGTCTGTATCGGCAATGATAACCCTTGTGCTATATTTTCTTTTGAACTCTGTTGCTGGAGAAGAATACTGAAAGTGCAGTGGCAGCTAAAAGGCAAACAGATGTGTATTACAAGAGGGAAGACCAGAGTGCTCCCTGGAGTCACGGATGGCAAGGTCTTGTCTTCATACTTTGAACATATTGTCAGGAGAGGCCAGTCCCTGGAGAAGGACATCACATTTGGGAAAGTGGAGGGGCGGCGACAAAGAGGAAAGCCCTCAATGAGATGAATTTCCTCAGTGGCTACATCCATGGGCTCAGCCAAAGGAATGATTGTGAGGCTGGCACGGGACCGGCCAGTGTTTAGTTCTGTTATGCATGGGTTACTATGGATTGGAGCCACCTGGGTGGGCGCCTAAAAACCACATCAACATATCTTCTTTTGACTCTAACTTGAACTTCTGACATGTGTCTTTCAATACAAATGAAAATACGGAAAGCTCTACTCCCACAGGCTAGCCTCCATTCTAGTTACCATGGTCACCTTCACTCTGAGATAATAGCTCCTCCCCTGTCGTATTTCTCCGACCTGGGACGCCCATCCTCTGGCACTGTCTTTGTCAGTTATCTGCTTCCCTTCATTAGGTCTCCCGTATCTAACACTCTCTCTAAAGTAAGCGTAACGTTTTCAGTGACTACCTCCCCTAAGTGGGTTTCCTACTCCTTCTTCTTTGTGGGTTTTTAGTCTGTAACCTGTTCAACTGACAAGGGGTGAACCTGCTGGCATTGGAATCACCAGTGACACAGCTTCCAGCATCACAGCAACACTCAAGCCAAATTAATGATCGTGATCAATAGAATTACCATATGCCCCAGGGAAATATTGAAAATGTTCCCCAATAAAACTATAAAAATTGTCTCTAAGTTGGACCAGGGATATAAATAAACCATATGGATGCATTTGGAGTTTAAAGTCTTAGCTCTTATCCTAGAATAATTAGTTCTTATGACATGGCTATGTTAGATACATGCCTTTCTGTACTTATGAAAAATATGGGAGTTATAGCAAAGTGTGGTAAAGAAATCAGATGGTATCTAACTAGGCTATTAGAAAAACGAATGTCTGGAGTCTATGTGTGACCAAAATCCATTTGCAGGGTCACCACATGGGGTAAGCGTCAGGTGCATCTCCTCTGACCATAGTCCAGGGGTGTGACTAGCTAGCTATCACACAGAGTGCAGAGGAAAGTAGACTAATGGAACTGTAAATATGTTACAATTTAACACCTCATCGTTTGTTTGACTTTTAAATGACATCATTTTTAAATGACTTTGATTTTTAAAAAAATTTGTTCTAGCTGTCAATATTTTCTGCTTTTTTTCTCCTATTGATGTTTTTCTGTTTTATTTTGTTATTGTTGTTGGGAATTTTTTGGTTTTTGTTTTTTCATTTTTCTTTATCTAAGATCCAGATAGAAAAATCTCTAAAGATAGCAACTGGCTTAATAGCTTCTTAGGGTTATAGCAGGGGAAGTTGGGAGCAAATGGAGGGAGCTAATAGTGTTGAATATAAGAAAGAAGAAAATATTTTAAAATGGATTATGTTAATAATTTCACAACTCTTTAATAAGTTTAAAATATTTAATTGTATGATATGTGTATTATGTCAATAAAACTGTTTAAAATATTAAGAATCCTTCAATTATAAGATAGATAGAATATAAAATGGAACTTCACCAAATAATATATAATTTTTACACATATAAACATAGTCAATATCAGTAATAATTAGCGATATACCATTAGGTGCCTATTAAAATGATTCTAAAATGTGTTCCTATCCATAAGGTTGTCAGTGGCTAATTCCGCCGAGCTAGGCAGCCTCTTCCTGTTTCATTGTCTGTCCTGAATCTGGAAGCTCTGTTGAATCCTGTTCACCTTGGGTGACCCTGCTGACGCTTGAAATTCCAGTGACACAGCTTCCAGCAGCACAGCAACACACAAGCCACCACTGTGGCAATCTGAAAGACAAATGGTGGTAGGAAAGACGAGTTCCTAGAAAAAGACATTGCAATTGGCAAAAAAGAAGCACAGAGAAGAAGAGGAAGACTGAACAAAATGATTGAAACAGTGGCTGCAACAATCTCACATAAATGAGAAATCATTCAATAAATTAAAATAATCCTAGATACTAATACTACCTGAAATTATGAGTGATTTTTACTATTTTGTTTGGCCATATTTGAATATTCATTATTAATATTCTGCTGCTTATTGTTGTATTGTGGACAGTGTCAAGTTACAATAGGCAGCAGAATATTAATAATAAATATTAAATGTTCTAAGGATCAGCTTCAATTACCAATTAGTGACTAATTTGCTGATGTGATAATATATACATGAATATATATATAATATAAGCAGTGGTATGACTAAAACAGTAATCTAAACACATGATTGCTAACTTAGGATACTATTTCAACATATGTTAAGAAGTCAATGAGGCAACATTAAGGTCATCGGACCCGATGGCAATGGGTTTGCTTTTTATTCTCTTGTTTGCCAGCCAAACTCTGATTGAGAGCCTTCGAACATGCAGAAAGCTACGTGAACTCTAAGTCATGAGAAGCAGTATTGTTCTCAGCCTCTGCAGCTTACTCAAGATCCAGGACAGGGAGTGGCAAAATTGAAAGTATGGGTAATGAATCAAGGTAGACATTGTAACTCTAAATTCAGAAGCAAATGAAATTATGAAAGGAAAAATACATAAACCTGTAATTAGCTCACCATAAAATAATGAGATGAATACTTGAGGCTGATAACAGCAGTATACAGAAGAATTCTTTCAGTCCAAAATTATTTTGGTTAGTGAACTGAAAAGCTAAATCATTCTCTATTAAAGAATATGCAATGATTTTCTTCTGCTCAACAGGAAAAATAAATTATATATATATATATATATATCACAACCATGACAATAAAGGCTCTCTGACATGGAATCATTTTTCAGGGACTAAAATTATAATTGATTTTTAAAAAATACACCAGGCACAATGAAAAGAAAACCCTACAAGGCAATGATCACGAAGAATGCGTGCTGAGATGCCGTTGTTTAGGTCTGTATTTGAAGTAATGGAGATGAAGATAGACATTTCTCTTTCTGATATTATCTAGCTTTATATTTTTCTTTCACCTCTTGGTTATACTGATTCTATGTGTTCAAGGAGTAAATTTATATTCATATTTTCATGTAAAAATGTGGCTTTGTTGTTGTTAACTTTACATCCCATGTAGCAACCTATACTCAGAATACAAAGAGGTGGAAAAAAGGGGGAAACAGTAAAGCCATGAGACAAGTCAATACCTCACACACAAAGATGAGAAATAACATACCTGTCATTGAACAATTCTTGCATGAAATTCATTGAAGGGAAGAAGAACACATTTGATGGGACTCGTGGGGTATATAAGCAAAACATTCTAAAGGATGCGGGCTTATGTTGGATGGTTTGGGAGAAGATATAAAGGAATAGGTCTTTGCAATAGATTGTGTACTGGCAGGAACCAAGGCAGTGCTATCATTGGGCATCTTAATAAACCTTAATGATAAGTGTAGGAAGCATCATATCAATCATCTTGTTTAACAGTCCTGGCTCTTGCCCCAAGCCACTTGTAGTAAATAAGGATTAGGGTGAGGAATGGCATTTGGCCACTCTTGTTGAATGGAGTTGGATCAGGAATGTGATTGTAAAAAAGGATTTTGCTCCTGATGTTTCAGAAAGAAGGTGGTTGTGCATCGAGTAGCTGATGAGGGATCACCTTGTGACCGTGACCATTCCACACTCTTCCTCCCATTCTTGCTATAAAAGCACACCTGCTCCTTCATTTAACAAAGTAGAACTAAGTAGTTCTCCCCTGACTTGTATTCACCCAATTGGTGAATTGTTTTGCCCTCAATATAAATCCCTTTGGTTTTCTTTTAACCAAGTGTGAACACTCTTTATCTTTTGTTAAAGAGGGACCTGGTCTGATACTGATCATTTATGGAAATGTTTATGTTCAACAAGAGACAACAAGGCCCCATGGCGGGGGCTTTACCTAATTGCTGAAGTGCTTTGCAATACCCAGCACTCCCTGATGCTGTGAGTTAAGGTTGGCTCCAGGGAAGTGAGGGTCTTTTGGATGTTTTTTTGTTTTTCATGGTAAAGTATTGCTTCCTAGTTTCTTACTTGTATTTGTTAGGAAATGAAGGTAGAGCTTCTGTCTGCCCTCCCTAGAACAACAGCCAAGGTTAACAGCTATAATTTATTTACAATCTTGACCTTAGGGTCACCCACCAAAGGAAACCTTTCAGATTTCAGATCATTTCAAATGATCTGATCTATTTAGAATCTGTCACAATCATTTTATTATTCCAGCAATTTAAATTCAATGTGATAAAAGAATCACACATAGGAGCCCTGCCTTCAGGGGACTGGGAAGAAGGAAAGAATGATGCTTCGGCAAATAAGAGCAGATGGTTTTATAGTATTTGGAGGACTGCAGAAAGAGAACGGGGAGGTGAAAACATAAGAAAGCTTTAACATTTTTCATCTATTTCTGCAATGGCCCCACCCATTGATTTTAACCATTTAAATGCAAAAGTTATTGAACATCCAAATGCACCCTCATCTTCTCTCTCTCTTTTTTTCAAGGGGTAGAATGGTTGCTGCTGTCACAGCTCTCAGTTGTGCAATTCAGTGACATTAATCATAGTTAAAGAGAAAAATGAGCAGTACATGTGTGGGAAACAGAAAGATTTCACCCAAGTCTTCTCCCCCAAATATATTAGACTTAGGACACAGCTTGCAGCTAATGATAAAAGTTACTTCCATGAGGCAATCAGATGCCAGACTGCTGCCTCGCCCCACAAGGTGGGCCTGCTCCCTACTGCTGGGGACAATGGACTACTTCTCCCTGAGACTTGCGACCATTAGCTTGATTCCTGTAGGTGAGTTTTACACCCTACTGATAATGGTTCTTATGGAGATCCAGAGAACAGATCAAACCCCTTCAATGACATCCAAAGTTAAGCTGCCATCCTGAATTTAGGATCCGCCCATATTGTCACATGCATACCCCCAGTCACTCCTGTTCCTATTGCATGTATATGCCCTTAGACCACCCCCTTCCATTACTGTATTACCTATATGTAGCACAACCCTTTCCTGTGACATATGACTTTACCTGTAATTAGGGGCTTGCATGTCCCCAGAGAAAATAAAAGCCTTGGTTAGCATTAAATATCACTCACTCTCTCCATGTGGACCACCAAGCAGGGCTGAGGTGAGCACTGCTACCATGAATTCTGTCTCACTCCATTATTTCAATTTCTCTCTTCTATCTCTCATGCTCTCTACGACTTTACTAAAATATTTACTTATTTTTGCTGTACAAATGCACCTACTGGACCCGTAATGATGTGTTAGGGGCAGGAACCCTGACTAGGTGTGTTAGTCTGGGTTGACTAGAGAAACAAATCCAGAGACACTCCTATGTGTGTAAGAGAGAGTTTTATATCAAAGAGTATTGTATATTAAGAAAACATCCCAACCCAGTCCATATTAAGTATATAAGCTCAATATTAGCCCAGATGTCTGATACAAGTCCATGAATTTTTCTACAGACTCATGCAGCACATCCATTTATGCCCAAGGCAGAAAGATCACAAGCCAGTGGGTGAAAAGTCTTGTGGATTCCTCATAACACTGGTGTGGCTCCTCCAGCTCCAGTGCTCTGTCATCAACATGGCTCCATGTGACTTGTCAACAGGAATGGGAAGCAGGGAGAGAGTGTGTCCTGCCTCCAGAGAGGAAGGCAGGAGTTCCCAGAATCCTCATGAGAAGGTTATGCCCACACAGTGATATCATTGACTATGATCTGATTGACAGACTAGACTCCACCCCTTCGCTCAAATTGACAGGAGATTATGTAACTGCCACAATGGCATATTATTGCCTTCAGTTTATTGCTTTTGAAGCTTCATGATTTTAGCCTGAATTCACACTGCCCTCAAAATAACTTTGAATAAATACAGCCATGAAGTTCATTTTTGAAATATCGTTGTTGTTAGGGACCATCAAGACTGGATGGTCCTGTCTACAACATAAGAAATACTTCCGGCTCCTGCATCATCTTTAGAAAGTAGGAATCAGCAGTATAGAGAAATGCATTCATCTATGCCAGTTTGAAAAAGTATTAGGGATAAAAGCAGATAAAGATACCCTGTCAGGGAGGGGTCTGCTACATCCACCTTCTTGATTGCAATAGTACACTATGTATTTACTTTCGTCTTTCCTTTCTTTCCTAGTGAACATTTGAGGTATGTTATGAATATGTATATTTTCCCCCAGAGATATTTACTTACTCTCAATAACTCACACTTCATTAGAGACATGTATAATCTATACCCATCCATAGAATGCATATCTCTGAATATGGAGGCAACAATTAGCCAATAAGCTAAACAAATACAATTTAATTAACTCATTACCAGTTCCTGCATCTGAATTTCTCAGAGTGTTTCTGTTGCCTAAAACTCCTCTGGTAATAGTCTCAAAACTCATACATTGCCTTCTTTAGGGTATAGGATCATGTTCATTTATTTGATTCAGCTGTGGGCTGAATTGTGCTTTTCCCTTTTGTTAAACAGATCAATAGCTGCTCGGATGCAGCACATTGATTGTCTGGTTCACCTATTGTCAGTGACCTACATTTCAGATGGTTGGAATCTCTGCCCATTTGAAAACTGCCGTGCATTTATCAGTACAGATGAAACAAACAAATACACCTAGGAATATGACAGACAATAGTGTCCTCTCACTTAAAAGGAAGCTTTCTTCTCTCATTATCCCCTATTGGATTTCTCTTCCAGGCACATTTACCTTAATTTCTATATTGATGACAACTCCCATGACCTGCTTGCCTATAATCCTCTAAATCTTTGTGAGATTCTATTTCTGTAAATGTTGTCTAGGAATTTCTCTGATTGGTGCTGATAACAGTTAAGAAGTTAGGTCACAAGAACTTCAAGTTGAGATCAATTTGATTTCCTCCAACCTTGTGCAATAGTTATCTTGCACATATTTTATTCTGGCTAGTGCTATGCCTCATGTAGCATAGTCAGGTGTATCGTTCTTTTGGCTATCCCCCAATTAATTGTCAACTTGGACTCCGAAGTCAGGTTTGTTTATTTCTGGCTCACCTGAAATGTCTAGACAGTGCCTGGCATTTGAACAGAGACAACAAAGTTTGATGGAATGAATCTGTGTTTGTCTTCTGTGTATATAATGAGATATCTTTAAGCAAACCCAAGGTTCTTATCACCATCTGGTCTTTGCTATCCCTCTATGTCCTATGCAGCATGGGAAATAATTTGATTTTTTTCCCTAAACTTAAGTTGGAAACATTTACTGAGATCTGATCTTACAAATGAAGGGCCACTATGTCTTATGATTTTGAGCAAAACAGATTGTATCTTGCCTACCATGAGATTTGAACTTGGATTGGAAGATTTCATGGCATTCTCTTTAAAATGTAAAACAGCAAGGAACGCCTTAGGTTTGTAATCAGTTCATATCTTAAAATAGAGCTATGTAGAAGTTGCAGTTTTTATTCATTTTATATTTGCTCAATTTAGCTCAAGAGAAGTTGGGGTGAATCAGAAACAAGCTCTATGTTATGGTTTGTCTGTTTGTTTCAGGATCATTTGGACTGGTATGGGCCATATAGAGTCCTGGAGAAATAGTGAGTTATATATTGTGTGGCTAACCACAGTGTTAACAGTTCAAGCCAACCAGCTGCTCCTTCAAAGATGAGGCTTTCTGCTTCCATAAAGATTTATAGCCTTAGAAACCCACAGAGGCAGTTCTACTCCATCCGCAGGGTTGCCATGCATCATAATTGACTCCATGGCCTTCAGTCTGTTTTATTATTTTTCTTTATGAGGCCTATGGATTTATGGATTGGTATAGGCTCCTATGTGTGAACAGCAGGGATGTTCTACCCTCACCCAGGTATGTCTAGTTGATGGAAAATCTACCCATCACACAGATCAAACCTCCCTGCTTGTGGAAGGAGGGACACTGATCTTCATGACACGTGGTTGTGGAACAAACTCTCAGCTTTCATTGGCTGCAATGCCTGTGGACTTGTATCTTCTGGCATGTGCTTTACATCAGGTATTTGATGAGTTTGGAAGAGATGGTGATTAATATATCATAAGATGGCTGTTTTTGAGAGTCATCAATGCCATGAAGAAAGCTAACCAAAGACTGAATGAATCTGAATACGGCTAATATAAACAAAAACAAACAAACTTAAGGTCATTTAGTCGATTCTGACTCATAATGAACCTATAATGACCCCATAGGATATACTAGAACTTCCCCAATGGATTTCTGAGTTTGTACAGTTTCTTCACAGCCGTAGAAAGACTTAGCTTTGGCTTGTGGAGTGGCTGGTGAGTTTGAATTGCTGACTTTATGCTTGGTAGAACAAACATAACCCAGAGAACCACCATGAGAGCCTATAAAGAGATTTCAACTTGAGTCTCCATGAGCAGATGGTTCTAGTCTTATTTCTGAATGTGAAAGAGTTCCAGAGGTGCTTGAATCTTCAACCTGGACACAGTTGTATGCCAAGTTCTGGGTCCCCATTGGGAAGGAGCAAGAACCTGATGCATGGACTGGGGGCATCCGGATTGCGGTCATCACTTCCTTGAGCAGATGCTGAAGGCCCTGGCTCTGCAGAACTAACCCACTCTTCTCTGTGAATCCCTCTTCATTTTTGCCAGTGTCTGATAGAAGTTTCTTTTCTGTTAATCCACATGAACCTTGCTAGGACTTGATGTGTTTTGTGTCCTCCATAATTTGTGTTATAAATCTTAACTCCTTCACCTATGATTTGACCACTCTTGTTACTTTGTGCTGTATTGTGGTGGCACAATTATGATCGCATTTGAGATCTCATTTCACCTCCCTTGCTGGCCAGCCAACCAGTGCTGTTGTTAGTACATAAAAGTCATGTTCATAACAGAGTGACTCATAGTGACCCTATGTACAGCATCCACCCGGTGCAACACCCTCATACCCTTGCTATGTTTAAGCCCATTGTTGAAGCCACTCTGTAAAACTAATACCCAGGCTCAGGTAAGGACTGGCGAACTTTGGGGCCTGAAAGGAGAGGAAAGGGGCTGTCCATTGAGGACTTCAGAACCCCGCCAACATGTTCCACCAGGAGCTAGGTCAGCATGTATGGACCAGGGTCAACAAGTCGAGCTCCAGCACGAGGGCTGCACTATAAGATTAGATAAGGAAGGCATGTTAAACGGGATTAAATGTATGGGTAGTAGGGGATGTGGTACTCCCTGGGGGCAACATGGATGAAAGGATCCCGAAACATGAAACTGCTCCAGAAAGTTCAAGGAAACTGGAAATAAAAATTGCCAGAATTTTTCACATACTTCTTAGAGCTTTTGCATAGGAGAATTAAATGATAGTGTTTATTCATAAGTTGCAAAGGGGAACCCAATGATAATAATAAGTAGCTAAATAAAAAATAACATCTCAGGATCATGTTCCCAAAGCACTCCATTGATACTAATTGTAGAGGATAATACTTGAAGGAACAAGAACATATAGGCAGACAAAACAAGCATTGCTCAAGCACTACTCGTAAGAAATAGAACAGGAGAGTAGGAGGAGAGGAGAGCCACCCCAAGGAAATGCCCCATGGCTTGACCAGCAGGTTGATGTGAGCTGGTTCTCCAATACGGAACCCGGCGAGGGGAGACGAATCAGATTAAAATGAGGGAATAAAATGCTAACAATTCTTTCAGCCCTATTCCTAAATCACTAAAATTTTCTCAGGAAACAATACACTAGGGAAATGAGGGTACTGAACTATTTTAAGACTGTTAAAAAAATGATCTAAATTGATATGTAGGCACTTCAAGCATACTCACGTATCTCCTACAGTGCCTTTGGAATGGTTTGACTAAGGTAAGACTTGTAAGATGGGGAGAAATATGACATATCTATAATAAGCTCAATTTATGTTAACTATTTTTAGACATAAAAAACAAAGGTGATCTTTTTTTGCGGTGTGTGTGTGTGCGTGTGTGTGTTGAATCTATGAGAATAAGATTCCACTAAAGGCCTTCAATCTGACACACTACGGTGACATCCATGCTGCTGTAGGACTATTTTCAATACCAAAAGAGCCACCAAGGATTGTTAGGTTTCAGAAGAGCTTCAAGACTGAAGATTAATAAGAAGACTAAGAAAGTTAATTCTAAAAATTAGCCAAGGGAAAGCATCTGCTTTCCAAAAGAGGGAACTGTGTTGTGGTAAGGTGCCATAGAGTCAGTCAAGCCATAGAGACACTGTGCACAGCAGAATGAAACCCTGCCCAGTCCCGCACCATCCTCAGTTGTTCCTGTGCCCGAGCCCATGGATGCAGCCACTGTGTCTACTCACCTCTTCATCTTTTTCTCTGCGCCTCCAGCTTACCAAACTGGTGTCCTCCTCCAGGAGCCGATCTCTCCTGACAATGTGTCTGAAGAATGCAGGACAGTCTTGCCACCTTTGCCTCGAAGGAGTGCTCTAGCCTTACTTCCTCCAGTACAACTACATGTGTTCTTTTAGAAGCCAAGGGTACTTTCAGCATTCTTCTCTAGCACTGCAAATTAAATGCATTGCTTTTGCTAAAATGTTCCTTATTCAATGTCCAACTTTCACAGGCATATGATGCAATGGAGAATACCAAGGTTTGGGTCAGGCTCACCTTAGTCCTCAAAGTAACGTCCTTCCTCTTCAATACTCTAGAGAGTTCTTGGGCAGCAGATTTATGTAATGCAATACGTCTTTTGAACTCTTGACTGCTGCTTCTATGAGCTACTATGAGCATTGATTGAGGATCCAAGTAAAAAAAAATCCTTGACAAGGGCAGCTTTCCCTCCATGTATCATGATGTTCATTGCCGATCTGATTGTGAGGATTTTGGTCTTCTTTACATTGAGTTGTAATCCATATCGAAGATTAAAATCCTTGACCTTTATTAGCAAGTCCTTCAAGTTCTCCTCACTTTCAGTAAGCAAGGTTATGTCATTTGCATACCATAGACTGTTAATACGCCTTCCTCCAATCCTGATGCCACACTCTTCCTCATAGAGTCTGGCTCTCTGACGATTTGCTCAGCATATAGATTGAACAAGTATAGTGAGATGAGACAATCCTGACACACACCTTTCCTGAATTTAAGCCATGTGATATCCCCCTGTTCTGTTCACACAACTGCCTTTTGATCCATGTACAAGTTCCGAATGGGGACAATGAAGTGTTTTGGAATTACCCGTCTTCTCAAGGTTATTCACAGTTTATTAAGGTCCACATTGTCTAATGGCTTTGCATAGTCAATGAAACACAAGTACACATCTATCTGGTAATCTCTGCTTTGAGTCAAGATCTAGCTGACAGTAGCAATGATACCCCTTGTTTCACGTCCTCTTCTGAATCTGGCCTGAATTTCTGGCAGTTTCCTGTCCATCTGTTGCTATAACCATTGTTGGATGATCTTTAGCAACATTTTACTTGTGCATGATATCATTGGTATCATCCTACAATTTCAGCATTCTGATGGGTCAGTATTCTTTGAAATGGGCACAAATGTGGATATCTTTCAGTCAGCCTTCTGTCATTAGTATTCAGATATGAGCCCTTCTTGAAATTCTGGTAGGATAATTCAAGGTAGTATTTTGGCTCCTGTGGACTTGTTTCAATTGTCTTATATTTATCCTGAACTTATGAGAGAGAAAGTGATGGTCTGATCTGCAGTTGGACCCTGGTCTTGTGTTGCTGCTGATGTT
>NW_022111373.1:139892811-139895034 GCF_000313985.2 Echinops telfairi
AGTGTGAGATTTGATGATTTGTTTAAGATGTTCAATGCAGAAATGATGATATATTATGTAATTCCAATAAAAACTGTAAAACAAAACAAACTAATGAACAAAAAAATGTATGAATCATGACAGACCAGGCCCGCCAATTTTGCTTTGGTCATATCCTTAGAGATATAAATTCCTGGAAGAGGACCTCACATTTGGCAAGTGTGGTACTTAGATAATCTGTTGTCCATTTGAGGCTTATGATGAAGGTGGCGTGTAGCCTGTCAATCAGGTCACAACTCGATAACCTCAGTTGGAGGCGCTAAGGAGATAAATAGCTTGCTGGGAAACACACTTGCTCCTTGAGAGACTTTGCACCTGACAAGACACATGGAGCTATGCTAGTGCCCTGGAGCTGGAGGAGACGCAGCCAGAGCTGAGATACTTATACCACAGTGTAAGTATCCACAAAATTTCCCACTCACTGGCCTGTGATCTTCCTGCCTTCTGCATCATTGCATGTGTTTCATGAGTCTGAAGAGGACATTATAGACTGGTATCAGACATATGGGCTAATATTAGACTACTGGACTTGAACCAGACTGGACTGAGATCTTTTCTTAATGTACAATTACTCTTTATATAAATCTTTTTCTTATACATATATGAGTCTCCCTGGGTTTGCTTCTCTAGTCTACCTGGACTAACACAGCAAGTGAGGTTTGGAGGGCCTGTTAGTAAAATGGATTGGCACAGTAGCTACAATGATGGACTAAAACAGTATAGTTCTTATAAGGATGATGCAGGGATGTGTCACATTTCATTCTGTTGTACATAAGGTCATCATGGGTGGACTTGACACAGTATGTGGTCAAAATATGAAAAATGATTGGATTAAAGTTGATTTAGCAATTGTCATCTAAAATCACTTTATAGTTTTTTTCTTACTGGAGATGGGATGGAAATACATTGAGTCAAGTAGAGTTATTGATTGAGAAGAAAAGAATACAGACACAAACTATTTATTTATAAGGCTGATAGGATCCCAAAAGAACTTTGTTCATTTATTATAGAAAACTATCCCACAATATAGATTTATTTTATTTATTATATGTTTAATACATACCTACCTTTTCTCCTTGAAGTCTGGGGCTATATTTTATTCATCTTTCTTTCCCATGAATTATATGCTGCATTGAATGACTCAGGGGCCGTAGTTGATTTCCTCTGGCTTCCCTGTTGCCATGAGGCAGACTAAGAACCAACATCAAAGAAGGAATGGGCTGTCCACTTTTGAGGAAGTAGCTGCTGGAAACCTTATGCACAGAATCTAAATAATGTCAGATACGGAAGACCCAATGACAGGAAGATACGAATTATCAGAGACCGTGCTAGAAAAATGGCATGATCTCTTGGACTGCTTGGTTCTAAAGGCAGGAAAATATGAGTAAGGAGGTCCATCATTCCTAATGTAGAGTAGAGTTGACCACAAAGTAGATGTGAATGAGGTTCAGCTCATGGGAGTAACGCCTTGGAGATCTTCATTGGCTGATGTGTCACAACTCAATGTGAGAAGCGATAGGTGCAAATATCAATTAGTCATCAGGATTTGGAATGTACAAAATATTAATCTAGGAAAATTGAAAGTCTTCAAGGATAAAGTGCAACACATAAAGAGTAATATCCTAGGAGTTAGTGAACTGAAATGAATTGGTATTGGCTATTTTGAAGCAGAGAAACGTATGGTTTACAATGCTGGAAATGATACAGTCCAAAACAATTGCTTTACATTCATAGTCCAAAAAGACATTTTGAGGTTTATTTTGAAGTACAATTCTGTCTTTAATAGGATTATATAAAGGAAATCTTAATCATTACAATTATCCTTCTAATTTAGGAACCAAACACAAATTATTTGAAGAATTATGCCAACATCTTCAGTGTGTAATAGAGAAATCATTCAATCAAGATGTATTGATAATTATTGGCAACTGGAACACAAAAGTTGGAAACAAAGAGGAAAGAAGAGTAGTTGGAAAATATGGAAAACAGAACTGGAGAATGTTTGATATAATTTTGTAAAACTCATCATTTTTTCATAGCAAACACCTTTTTCAACCAACACAAATGGGTACTTTACAGAAACATTGACTTCCCTAGATCAATTACACAGAAATAAAATTGACAATATCTATGGGATAAGATAATGGAGAAGATCAGTATCTGTAGTGGAACCAACCATGAATT
>NW_022111373.1:139895389-139896867 GCF_000313985.2 Echinops telfairi
CGTGGAGTAGTTAAAGCATATGGAAGAAATGATGATGCCAAGGAGCTGAACAGAAAATTTCAAAAAGCAGCTCCAGGAAACAAAGGAAAATAACAACGAAATGCCACAGGCCTAGATCATAAAACAATGAGGACACGGTTTGCATAATTTAAACTCAAAGAACTGAAGAAAATTCAATCCTCAAGTTGCAATATTGAAAGATCCTATGAATAAAATATTGAATGATAAAGGAAGCACCCAAAGAAGATGGAAATAATTCACAGAATCACTGTACCAAAATGAACTTGTCAACATTCCAACATTTCAGGAGGTAGCCTATGAGCAGGAACCAATGGTACTGGAGATAGAAGATCAATACAAATTAAAGCGTGGGTGAAAAACTAGACCCAAGAGGCTTATTCAATATAACTGAAATAGCTCAACAAGCTGAAGAATCATTGGTCTCTGCCAAGATTTCGGGAAGACACCTCCTTTCCCCACTGACTGGAAGAGATGCATATTTGTGCCCATTCCAAAGAATGGTGACCCCTCAAAATGCTAACATTATAGAAAAATATTATGAACATAACATGCAAGTAAAATTTTGCTAAAGATAATAAAATTAGAGTTGTATCAGTACATTCAGGGAGCTTCCTGAGGTTTAATCCAGATTCAGAAGAGGACCTGGAACAAGTCACATCACTACTGAGGTCAGATGGATTTGGGTTTAACGCAGAGAATACCAGAAAGATGTTTACTTGTGTTTTATTGACCGTGAGAAGACCTTCCACTGTGTGGATCATGATCAACTCTGGATGGCCTTGAGAAGAACAGGCGTTCCCAAACACTTCATTGTACTCATGCAGAAGTGCACATGCAACCGAAGGAGTTGCGTGACCGAACAAGGAAATACTGCCTGGTTTTAAAACAGGAAAAGTGTGAATCAGGCTTGTCTCTTCTCATCATATTTATTCAATCTGGATGCTGATCAAATAATAGGAACAACTGAATTACATGAAGATGAATGCAGAATCAGGTTTGGGGGAAGTCTTATTAACCACTTGTGATATGTAGATGACACAAAATTGCTAGCTGAAATGAGGAGGACGTGAATGGCTTGCTTGTGAAGATCAAGGATTGCAGCCTTCACTATGGATTATGATTCAATGGAAAGAACAACAAAGTGCTCACAAGTGGACCAATAGGTAACATCATGATAAATGGATCAAAGATTAAATTTCTCAAGGTTTTCATCTTATTGGATCCACAATCAATGCTCATAGAAGCAACAGCCAAAAGGCCAAAGATTGCTTTTTTCATTGGGCACATCTGTTGCAAAAGAACTCTTTAGAATGCTGAAATTAGGAAGGTGACATTCAGGACTAAAATGTACCTGACCAAGCCAAGGTATTTTCTATCACCTCATATGCAAATTTGTAAGTTTGACATTGAATAGGAAAGACTGAAGAAGAATCAATGCATTTCAATTATGGCGCTAT
>NW_022111373.1:139897882-139902108 GCF_000313985.2 Echinops telfairi
TGGATTGGGATGTTTTCTTAATATACAATTACTCTGTTATATAAAGCTCTTTCCTATACACATATGAGTGTCTATGAATTTGTTTCTCTAGTCTATCTAGACTAACACACTGCTACATGGCCACTTGTTTAACTTCAAGCCTTTAAGACCCCAGATGCTATATCTTTTAATATCTGGGCACCATCCACTTTCTTCACCATATTTGCTTATGCACCCATTTTATCTTCAATGATTGTGCCAGAGAGGGAGCATCACAGAATGCCAATTTGTTAGAACAAAGTGTTTTTGTACTGAGGGAGGGTATGAGTAGAGGCCCAAAGTCTGCCCACTACTTCAGTGTATAAATATATGTACATAGGCCAAGACCTCTATTTTTATGAATTAATGATTCATAAAATGTTACATATGTAACACAACTATACTTATACTTCCATCCATAGCTTTGCTTCCTAGATCTTTCCTCTTGTTTCCTTTTACCTTCCTCCTCAGATGTACTAACTTCCTTCTTGGAAGTACTTGCCCTCCTTGGAAGTAGGGTAAGCGTGAGAGTGGGGCAGGAGGAAGCATAAAAACGCAGCCTACTTTTATGTCATCCTTAATTATTCTTTGAAATGGTTGCCCAGAACTCACAGACACGATTCTTAATTAAGGAAGTTTATTGGCATCTTGAAATTGAAATCTTGGTCAATGACTCACGCAACCTTATGGGACAGAGGAATACTGATCTGTTTGGTTTCCAAGACTGTAACGCTCTACAGGAGTAGAAAGCCTTATCTTTCTCCAGAGGAGCAACTGGAGGTTTAAAACTGCTGGCCTTGAAATTTGCGGTTATTGTTATTTTTATTGTTATTGTTAAGTGCTGTCCGGTGGGTTCAGACCCATATTAGTCCTTTGCACAAAAGAAACCCCATTCATTCCTGTGGCATCCTCACAGTTGTTTCTTTGCTTGAGCCTAGTGTTGCAGCCACTGGGTTAGTCAATCTTGTTAAGGGTCTTCCTCTTTCACCACTACTGAACGTTTGCACTCTCAATGTGAGTTAATTAATTGTGCCAGCCTGACCGATAAACACATGTGGGGCTAATTGAAAGGTGGAGGGATAAATGGATGGTGAGCTTCGCCTTTCTAGTTCTCGGGTCTCTTGCTTTGTGATGGTCGCACCAGGGTGCAGCTGCCTTAGCAGCTCCCTGCTTCAGTTTGCATGATTGACTTCCTACAAGACATTCCCAAGGAGAAGCCGCATGGATCTATCCCGATGCAGCCCTGGGTGCTGAAGCAGCCGTGTGGAGACCCCTGCTAGTGCTGAGATGCTTGTTCGTTCATGGACTCAGCTTTCCTCTTGCAGTTGGCATCATTGCCTCTGTTTTATGAGGTGGAGGACTTTGTGGACTGGTGTTGGGTATGGGTTAATGTTGGACTTGTGGGCTTGGGCAGCATTGGGTTGGGATGTTTTCGTGATGCACATTTTCTTTACATAAAACTCTCTCTTATACATGAGTCACTGTGGATTTGTTTCTCCAAAGTACCCAGACTAACACAAGTGTTTTCACTAATGTCCTTGTCCAAGGACTGGTCTCTCCTGACAACATGTCCAAAGTATGTAAGATGGAATCTCACCTTCTTTGCTTCTAAGGAATACTATGGATACACTTCCTCCAAGAAAATTTTCTTTGCCTTTTAGTTAGTCCATTGTACTATCAATATTCTTTTCCAGCACCACAATTCAAACACATTTATTCTTTTTTCACCTTTCCTGATCTCTTCTTTCAGTGATCTAGGATTTTCCTCATTTCTTGCTTTTGAGATGGTTAATCCTTACAGACAGAAGGGTGGTAACTAAATCTGGGGAATCCTCTATCTTAGTTACACACACCCTATTTGCATAGCCCCATCCAATCATTTGGTGGGAGTTACAGAGATATGGGTTGTTGTTGTTAGTGGTAGGTTCCATAGAGCCAATTCCTATTCAGAGCTAACCTGTGGAAACTCGGCATGATCCGGTACCATTCTCACAACTGTTCCCGGGTTTGAGTCCATTATTATAGCCACTGTGTCAGTCCATCTTGTTAAGGGCCTTCCTGCTTTTGTACATCCCTTCTATTTTATTAAATATGAAGTCATTCTCCATGGACTGGTCTCTCCTCACAACGTGTCCAAAGTAAATGAGATGGAGTTTCTTCATCCATGTCTTTTCATAGTCAATAAAACAGAAGTAAACATCTCCCTGGTATTCTCTGCTTTTAGCCAAGTTCCATCTGATGTCAACAGTGATCTTTATTATTCTATGTCCTCCTCTGACATCCATTGATATTTACAAAATGGATGTCACTGAAGGCTGTCTGACTTGTTCTGAATAATAGACTAGCTAAAGCAAATGCAAGAAATGGTAAATTCAAACAGCTTATCAGAAAATTTCAAAACGCAGCTCAAGAAAACAAAGTGAGATAGTATGATGAAATTTGAACAGATGTGGTTAGATAACCAAAAGAAAGAACATGCTCAGCCTAACTTAAAATGAAAGAACTAAAAAAAAAAATCAAACCACACGTTGCAACATTGAACTGTTCTATAGGGAAAATATTGAATAATGTAGAAATCTTAAACTGATGATGGAAAGAATACACATTTAAATGTATTTATTTGATAAAAATAAATGTATCAAACAGAACTAGTATACATTCAACCATTTCAAGAGGTAGAATATGATCAAGGACCAATGGTATTGAATGAAGAAGTCCAAGCTAACTGAAAGCATTAGCCAAAATCAAGACACCAGGAATTGATGGAATACTAAGTGAAATGTTTCAACAAGCGGATGAAGTATGAGAAACTTGGAAGACAGCTAATTAACTGTCCAATTGATTGTAAGAGATTCATATTTGTACCTATTCCAAAGATAGGGGACATAGATAGAAGAGACATCTCAAGAAATTTCACTCCACCAACGTAGATATCCCTGATGTAGATAAATATGAAAAAAATATTTCAATTTATTATCATTGTTCTTGTGTCCATCCATTTATATCAGTTCTCTGCTTAAAACTATTGACATTTTGTTAAAGAAAATGGGAGTATTTGTCTCCATAGGCTGGTAATATCATCAATGATCTGGTGCAATCTAAATATATTCCCCACTACCATCTCTTATACAACCTAGATCAATCAATTTGTTGCTCTTTGCACATGTTGATTGTTTTCATTCATTCCGCATTTTAACACCTCTCTGTGTTGTCTTCCCTACCCGTGGTGTCATCCAGCCCCTTCCACACCCCTCCTTCCATCCAGCTACATGAGTCTTGTCTTTTAAAATGAGTCTGGGTACTTAGACGTGTTGGCTCAACTAGGCTAACAGACTGCATAGTCTCCTTCACTGCCTTTATGTTTGAGCTGAGATGGATAGTTGCTTGCGACAGGAATGGTGTATAGCAGCATGCTATAGATTAAGTAACTGTGCTAGCATTTGGCTCTTGATGTGAGTTCAGGATCAATAAACTAGCTTTGCTATCCCTGCAACATGAGGTATTGGGAAGGAACATAGTGTGTGATTGTATTATAGAGAGCTGCATAAATAAAACTTTCACTTTGAACTAACATATGAGAAATATTTAAATTGATTCTTGAAACAAATGATGGTTTTGTATCTCAGAAAGGCACACTCTGCCTAACAGAAGAATTAAAAGTTCAGAAAGAGTTGAGAGTGCAAAATGCACACCGCTCCCACAACTACTCCTAATCTTTAACAACTGTAATTTAATCTATTAAACGACACAGAAGCGAGTGTGACACTGTATATTACAATATTGAAAGTTGGAAGAGATAATAAAGTTGGGTTCTTTATACAATAAACTCATCTTGTTTTCTCTTAGGTCTATACTTATGGCTATCAAGGCCTCAGACCAAGTTTTCCCAATTGACATATGCCTGGGGAGTCTTGTAAATTTTGTTGAAAAAGCTACTTTTATATAATTGGTTCAAAAGAACATAACATTTTGATACTAAATTTTTAATGAGAGCAAGCCTTCTGTAGATATAAAAAGACAGGTGTTCCATGAGCATGAAACAGAAAGGTTTATTCAATCATAAATTTGATTTCATGAATGTCATTTGGAAAGATCTCAGAATAAGGAAAAATATAATCTGGTGCTGCATGAATGTGAAAAGCTGAAAGTAAAAAGAAAAGAAAGAAACGATTTGATTGAAGAGTTCAACAATTTTAATTGACACATCT
>NW_022111373.1:139903694-139907446 GCF_000313985.2 Echinops telfairi
CTTAGCATGATTCCTTCCAGCTCTTCCCACGAGGTGAGGTGTTTCATGCAATCGACCGGGCTTTTCAGTGCTGCATAGTACTCCATTGTGTGTATGTGCCAGAATATTTATACATGTCCTTCACATGTGATTAAATATCTAGACATTGAGAACTAAATACATTTAGATAATCACATGGTTTGATTTGAAGCCACTGGCACCATGACTAGTTAACTAATTGTCGTTAAGTCCATTTTGATTTGTGATCTATGTATATCAAGAGTAGAACTGTGTGATGTATGGTTTTCAATGACCAATTTTTAAAAATGCAGATCACTAGACTTTTCTTTTGAGATGTCTGCAAGTGGTTTGAATTGCCAACTTTTGAGTTAGCTGGTAAGCACTTAAACATTTCCACTACCCAGACAGGGACTACTTTCATTGTAACCAAAATACCAAACTCAGGTCTATTAAGTTGATTCTGACTCATGGAAATCCCCTATAGGATTTTCAAGGCTTCGGAAGTCTTTATAGTAACAGACAGCCTCATATTTTTCTGGGGAACAGTGGTGGTTTTGAAGCAGTGAACTTGAGATTCGCAGTTGCTAGTGTACCTGACAACACTACAGAGGCTCATCTGGATCATAAAAAAAAAAAAAAAATAGAAATAGAAGCATCTTTAAAGCCTTAAAGGAACTTGTGATAATTAGTCATGTAACCTAAGAGAGATCTGTAACTAGGGTTGAAGTCCTCTGATGATCAATTTTTAAAATGTATTATTAATTGGAAATTAATAAACATCATATCATTCCATGGTTCCATCACACCAAGCAGTATTGTGCAATTGCTTCCATGATCAGTTTCCAAACAGTCTTTTCCTTCCTGGACTCCTTGGCATTGTCTCCTTTTTATGCACCCCACAACCACCACTGTACCCTGCCTCCTGAAACCTTTATTCTGCTTGCTGCCCCTATAGGTTCTTATAGTCTTTTCTACTCCTTCATATTACACACTATAGTGGATGATTTTTATTTAATAAAGTATTTTTGGTGGCATGAGGAAACCCCTAGGCTTACTTATTATTGTCCAAGAGTTACTCCAGGCATCTGGGAATAGGACAGGACCCTTTCTCCAAGGGATTGGAAGCAGGGTCACAATCAGGAGCCAGGGACATAACCACTTGTCTTCTCATTCTTGCCGCGTAACTCTCCTTCTCTTGGTACTTGCAGGAATGCTCTTCCTTCTGGATGCTCTGGATCATCCTGCAGCTGTTCTGGGTCCTCAGGTTATGCCAGCAGCATCGCAGCACGTAATTCAGCTAATTCAGCGAGCTTTGCTTTCTGAAAGGTGCTCCGGTGCCCTTAAGTCATATTCCAGTGAGAATCGGGTAACATCCATCTTCCTCAGCTAAGGTGTGCATGATACATTCAATCAATTGTACTAAAAACGTAAAGGACATCTCAGTTTATGAAGTTCACTTTAAGTCAAGAAGAGAAGTTCTTCAAACAATGGCATATAGGCTGGGGTTATTTATTAGCCTGGGTTCTCTAGAGGAACAAAAGTAGTAAAGTACATATACATATATAAAAGGAGAAATTACTTCAAGCAAATTATTTATACAATTGTGCTGGATGGAACGTCCCAAATTTCTGGGACCAGATGAAAGGATTGAGGGGCTGATGAATCTCAAATCTTCAAGTCAAGAGCAGACTGGAGGCCATTGGTAGCTCATGGAATGATGAAAGTTATGGAGGCAAATTCAGATGATGCCATGTGCCACTTGCCTCGTGTGGCTATGCAAATGGATCAAGCCTAAAAGTGCAGGTCAAGTGGCAGGACAGACCTCTGCAGTCCTAAATCCCCAGAAGCAGAGGTCAGAAAAGGAGAAGAGTTCAAAGTTGAGAAAAAGAGCAAATTTCACCAGAACTTCCTTTTATATAATGGAGACAGACTACATCCCCAAAGAGATTCCGCTTTCAACCTATTGAATATTCACAAGTCATAATGAAAACTAAGCAGTCTACCAAATCATTGAGACTCTTATTCTGGTCCAGTTGGTACATACTAATAATCATGTCATTTGATATCCCAGAAATTATCTTACACAACTTATTTTTTTTCTTGCAATGCTTATTTACTCATGGCTTCTATCATGCATGAAGCACTGGGATTGCAGGTGTTAACAAAATAGTTAAATTGATGGATTAATTGACCTTGCTTCTAATCTAGAAGCTATCATGATGAGTGTTTAAGGGAACCTGTGCTAATAGGATATATTCTTTCACTTCAAGGAGTATACAGATGAATAATTTATATACATCACATAACTCAAGTCTAGAAATCTAATACTTGAAGAGATGAGGTAATCTTTATTATTTTCCTTTTATGACAGTAGAAAATCAAAATTATCAACATTTTTAATACCTACTGAGTACTATTCTTGGCACTTCAATGAATATCAAGGAAGAATAATACAAGTCCTACCAACACAGAGATTACATCACTGCTAGGGAAATAATTTACATAGAGAAAAACTATGTAAACACTGGTGTTTAAAATACGTGTGATTAAGCTTCTGCTGAGAGCAATATATGCAAAAGACACTCAGACGTAATCTCTATAGTTGGAGGTCACCAAAGAAAAATTATCAAGGGAAATACAAATTTTCATTTTGGATTTGCATTTGGATAGAACTTGTATATTAAAAAAAATATTTGTTTTTTTGATTTATGCTCTTGTCTAGAGAAAAGTATTAAAGAATAAAACAAACAAACAAACCTCACTGCCCTTGAGTCCATTCTAAGTCAAGACTGCTGTGTAGGACTGCCCTGTGGGCTTCTGAGAAGGCAACTCATTACAGAAGAAAGTCTTGTCCTTCTGCTGAGGAGGGGCTGGTGTTTTTGAACGGCTGCCATCACAGTATCACGGTTAGCAGCTACCAGGTAATCAGTACTCCATGAAAGCACACTCATTAAGAAATAGCATTTTTAAATGAATAATTATTATCTAAATGCATGGATCATGAATAATTGTAAAATATAAAGGGCAAGTTGATACAGGAATGGAGGTATTTGTGAAATTCTGGTTTGCAAAGGCAGAGGACAATACATACTGTTATGGGCTAAGGGGCCGTATACAGAAGAAAAAGAGATGCTTATTTTTCTGTTGGATTTGTCAACTGTGGTTTGTAGGTATTGGGTGGTGTTAGGTTAAGTTCCTGAATGATCAGCACCAGAAAGACTTGGGAACAAATAAGGATGGAGAATGGAGAAATGCAGAAACCTATTCACAAACAAATCCAATTTAAGGAAGTCCATGAAAACTTAGTCATTGCAAAGTTTCTATTTAGAGAGTGTCATCTTTACAATGCAATAAATCAAGCATAATTTTCATGAAAGTTGGAAGACAATATTCATGAGGGGAGGCGGATCAATCATATGTTTACATTGAAGAACAGACCGCATCCATGCTAAAACAGAGAAAATGTTTCATTCTTATTCTTAGTTGTAGGTTATGGGAAATGAAAAGTGATTTTAATGTGATTATAGATCATACACTCTGCCTCACTTTCCTTTCTCCACTTCTACTGTGCTTCATTATCCATGTAGTATCCATTACCTTTGTGTGTCATAAATCATTATTTGGGGAGTGTGTGTAATCTCAAGCCCGGAACCCAGAACTACATGTTTCCTGTTGTCATTGCAGTGGGTTATGTTTTAGAGAGGGTAATTGGGGTTGAACATTCTCTAATCAACCACCACATTTTTTAAATC
>NW_022111373.1:139908989-139910867 GCF_000313985.2 Echinops telfairi
CTGCTCTGTGATCTTCCTGCATTCAGCATCATTGCATGTTTTGTGAGTCTGAAGAGGACTTTATAGATAGGTGTCCCACAGATGGGCTAATACTGGACTGATGGACTTGATGTGGACTGGGCTGGGATGTTTTCTCAATATTCAATTGCTCTTGTATATAAACCTCTTTCTTATACTCATATGAGTTCTTTGGATTTCTTTTTCTAGTCAACCCAAACTAACACAGCTGGACACCATCTACTTTCTTCACCACACTTTGCTATAGCATCCTTATCTTCAGTGAGCATTTCATGAAGGTGAATATCCAGCCAGGCCGTGATGTAAGAACTAATTTTTCTTAATTTGGAGCTAGGATTCCATGTGAGCCCAGAATTCATTACTGGGTCTAGTCATATTTTTTAATTCGCTGTAACTTGGGAATTAATATATATGTCATATCATTCCATAGTTCACTCAGGTCAAACCTATTTGTATAATTGCTTCCATAATCAGCCTCCAAACATACGTTTCCTTCCTGAGCTTCTTGATGTCATCTTCTTATCACCCACACCCCTTTATATCCCGCCTCCCCCCAAACTCTTGTTATGTTTCCTTTCCCTATAGGTTTCATTTACTGAAAAACAACTTCAGCCTAAACTTACAAATGAGAGATTAATGCCTGCCCCCCACCCCCCCAGTCTGGTCCCTGGTCTGGTTGCAGCTGCTGATATTGAGCTTTTCCAGAGTCTCTGCCCACAGATGTAGCTGAATTGATTTCTGTGTATTCCATCTGGAGATTTCCGTGTGTAGCTGCCTTTTGTCTTGTTGAAAAAATGTATTTTCTAGGAACAAGTCCTTGGTTTGTAAAATTCTATTATACTATCTGCAGCGTAATTTCTATCAGGAAGTCCATCTTTCCAAACTACTGTTCCTTCCTCTTTGTTTCCAACACACAAGCTTCCACAGTATGACACTCTGACAGCTAGGTGATAGAAGATAGTAAAAGATCATTACTAAGACTACGATCTCCATCTAACCCATTTTATATTTGTTCAATTTTAAAAATATTTCCTGATTTCCTTTTGATTGACGTTTTTCTCTGACTTATGTTGTTCTTGTTGTATTGGATGGTTTATTTGTATGTTTTCCTGTGTATGAAATCCAGAATGGGCAAATCTTTCATTACAAAAGAAAGCTCAGACTGCATGTCAGAAGAGACTCTCAAACTGTCATTGGACATAGAGCAGCTAAAGTAGAGGAAGAAAGGGTGAAGCTAAAGAGTTGAATAGACAATTTCAAAATGCTTCTTGAGACAACAAATGAGAGTATTTTAGTGAAATGTCTATATATGTAGTTAAATACAGTTAAATCTAAAATGGAGTTAGAACCAAAAAAAAAGGAAGTAGACCTTCAGCATGTCTCAAGTAGAAATAATTGAACAAAAAGCCCTTCTTTGTGCTGCAATATTGAAAAATGCTGTGGTAATAATTTCCTATGAAGAAATCAGTACTAGATTAGTACCAAAGGGTTAGTGATTAAAGATGTCACAATAGGTTGACACAGTGGCTGCATCAATGGGCTCAGATATAAGAACAGTTGTAAGTATGGCACAGGACCATACAGGATTTCATTCTGTTGTGCATTGTGTCACTGTGGGTAAGAGCCACTTCTATGGCACCTAACAACAACAATGTCCAACTCTTCCAAGATGCTATTCTGATCCATTCCCACCTCCCTCTTCCCTTGAACAACCCCCATCATGTCCCTGGGTTCAGAAATTCACAGCAAAGCCCACCGAAGCTCATGAAACTTTGAGAAAATGGCTCATGTGGTGGTGGGTGCTATTCAGTTTAAAATCTGAAGGTTACGCAGAGGCAACCCAAATGCAGGGTTCAGAGT
>NW_022111373.1:139911467-139913906 GCF_000313985.2 Echinops telfairi
AGCAGAATGTCAATTGAAATGTTTCAACAAGCTGATGAAAACTGGTATCCCATGGGTTATCAAACTTATATGACTAAATGCCTCTTTTTCAGAAAAAAGAAGTACTCAGCACCCCCAGGAAAGATCTTTGTACTGTAACCCATAACCCAGGATGAAAGATAGATATCGGCCAGTGTCCCCTAGGGGAAGTATCACCCACTTTAGTAAACAATTTTCTATGCCAAGAAATTTGAGAGACAGCTAGCTACGTTGGCAATAGATGGAAAGATATCCAGATGTATACAAAGAAAGAAGACCCAACAGAATGCAGAAATTATCCAGCAGTATCATTAATATCACATAGCTGGTGGAGCAAAATTTCTAAAAATGTCTTTTGTTTGTGCCCAATTGTCTGTAACACCAACCAAAAGAGATTGGGTGGCCCTATGCAAATTATGTAACACTAGCAGAGAGGATTGGTCAGTTTTTGTTATAGCCTCCCTGACTGTATGGATGAGGCATCATTGAAGCAATAACGGGGGAGAGAAAACCCAAGGACAGTGAAAGAGCAAGTTCACAATGTCTGTTTGAGTGGTGGAGGTTGCTGAGACCTGACTATAGCAATAGGGAAGACAAGGAGGGGTCACCAACATTGCTGTTTTACTGCAACATGCAAGTGAAATTTTGCTGAAGATATTTCAACAATGATTACAGCAGTAAGAACTGCCAGAAATTTCAAACTAGGATGTAGTTTGATAGATATCATTACTGATATCACTTGACTGAAGGCAGTGAACATAGAAAGATATTTGCTAGATTTTTATTGACTGTGTGAAGGAATTTGACTGTATGAATCATAATAAACTATGTATGATAGTGAGAAGAATGTCAACTACAGAACACTTTGTTGGGTTCATGAGCAACTTGTATATAGGCCAGGCAACAGATATTCAAACAGAACAGTGAATTCTGTGTGGTTTAAAATCACAAAAGGTGAGTGTATCAGAGTTGTGTCCCCTCGCCAACGTCTGAGAAACTGAGCCACATGATGGAGATGGGGCCTCAAAATCAGACAAAACGTTAACAAACCTAAGATATGCAGATGACACAAACATCCTTGCTGAAAATGAGGAGGATTTGAAGCACTTGCTGAAGATCAAGGTTTGTCACCTCTAGTGAGGATTACAATTCAATGTAAAGAAATTTATAATCCTCACAGCAGGACCAATAGATAACATCCTGATAAACAGAAAAGATTGAAGCTTATTTTATTTTGTTAGGAAGCAATAACCAATGTCTTAGAAGCAGCAGTCAAGAAATTAGAAGACGTATTTGACACATCTGCTGCACAAGACATCTTTAAAGTGTTGATGGAAAAGCATGCCACTTTGAAGGTTTGACCAACCCAAACCATAGTATGTTCAACCAATTCATATACATATGAAAGTTGGACATTGAATAAGAAATATGGAAGAAGAGCAATGCATTTCAATTATGGTAAGGGATAGTGAACATACTTCCAGAAGCACAAGCACATTTGTCTTGGAAGAAGTATTGCCAGAATGCTCCTTAATAGCAAGACTGTCAAGGGTGACTTCCTTGTCTCATACTTTGGGCATGTTATGACTGGAGATCAGTCACTAACAAAGGGCATGATTTTTGGTAAAAGACAAAGTCAGAGAACAAGAAAAAGATGAACTGACAGAGAAGATGAAGAGATGGATTGACATCACAATTGCAATAATGGGCTCAAACAGAACAGCCATTGGGAAGCTGTACTGTTACATGGGAATGTTTCCTTGGTGGTTTGTAGGGTTGTTTTGAGTGGTAATCTACTCAAATTTGGCCCCTAAAAGCGTATTCATATAAGGTAAATTCAAGGTTGCATTTTGACTATTGATGATTTGATTTTTTCAGCTTCAGCTTGAACTTGAATATGAGAAATTGAAGGTCTATTTCATTCTTGGCTTCTGGCTTTGTTATGGCTGTTGATATTGAGCTTCTCCATCATCTATTCCAAAAGCTGCCATCAACTGATTCCTGTGCATCCTCCCTGGAGAGGTTCTTGGTTTTTATTGTCATCATTTATGTTGCTGCAAAACTTATTTTCAGTGAAGAATTTGTTGGTTTTCCAAAATTCTGTCATGCAATCTCCACCTTTGTTTTATACCATACCTGATGTATGGTAGAAGAAATATAAACACGTGTATACCAATGAACTCAGAAAATTAAAAGTTATTTTAATCAACCTATTTACATAAATCAATAATGTCTGTACATTGTATAGTTTGATTGTTAAGATTGACCCTTTTTCACATTTTGTTCAAGAGTGATGAAACCTGGCCTTGGGGAATAGGAGGTGTTGTAATTATGTTGTGTTAATGGCAAGGGTAGAGTTCCTAAGTCTTTAGGGATTCTCTAGATTTTAATGGCATTTGAATGGGAATTGTTCTTCATTCT
>NW_022111373.1:139914639-139918643 GCF_000313985.2 Echinops telfairi
TCGTTTTCCTCCCACTGAGATGCTCTGCTATTCAATTCATCCACAGGGGTCCTCACCAACGCACATCCAGGAAAAGTCTGCTCCAAATGAACTCCCAAGACAACCGTTCAGCAAAGTGATGAATGATTTAAGACCACTAGCTTAAAATAACCTCTATAGCTGTTTGCCCTTGGTGCTGTGCTTTCGAAGAAATGTATTCTCCATTTAAACACGCTCGGGTCATTGAAATGAAAATGCCCCCTGGTGCATCCCCTTCTCACAATTTCTTACTCTCTCCACCTGCTTTGTCCCTGTTAACCCTAATGCCGGACCAATGGTTTGTTTATTTATTTCTTCTTTTTCACTCCAAAGTCAAACTGTATGAACACTTTTAACCTCTCCTCTACATGTATTCCTATCTGGGGAAACTCATACCTGCTATTATCTCCAATTACCTTTCTGAGAGATGTAATTAAACAGTTATTTATAGAATTTCCTCCAACTGAAACCAGTGTGATGTAAATGACATAGATATGTATTTAAAAGAAACAAAAAAAATCAAAGTTAGATACATTTATTGCCTTGGCGTATAGATAATTAATCCTTTTGACCATGACCCTGTGGTTACTTGTAAATATTTATTTTGTTTAGCTTAACTCAGGATAAACAAAAGCAGCTCTACGCACTTACACAAAATATTGAGTGAAAAAAAAAGAATCTAGTGACGTTATTATACAGAGATAGGATTAGAATGAAAAAGAATGATAAATCTACTCCATTTGCTACAGACTATACATCATCAAAAAGATACGCTGAAATAATATTATATCCCCTGTATCTGTGAGTGGATCCTTTTCTGAAGACGTTATCAGTTAAGTTGCATTTTAATTCATGTATAAGTTAAGTTGGTGAGGTGTGAGCTGAGTAGATTGAAGCAGGTCAGAGTAAGGAGAGAATGAACAAGGAGACAACAGTGCACAGGGGCAGGTGCTCTGTGAAGATGTACCCACAAGCCAAGACAATCCTAAAGATGCCCGGGGCTACCATATGCTCAAAATCGAGATTGTCAAGGATTTCATTTTACTTGGATCCACAAGAATTATGGAAGTAGTAGTCTGGAAATCAAACTCCATATGGTAAATGATTTCATGACTTCCATTAAAAAAGTATTTCTTGCCTTTTTCATGTTTGGAAATATATATATAATACCACATTTGCTAATTCCACCTTTTATGTATGCAGTGCAGTGACACCAATTACATTAATCACATTGTGTAAAATCACAAATATCAATTGCTAATTCCGATAAAACGTGTACATTAAATATATTTTTATATGGAATTTGCAATGTAGTATGCTTTAAATTCTGGCCCAAAATATCATGATAGCACACAAAGAAATAAAGTGAGGCATGAATCAAATCTTCATCTTTGTCCTAGTGTTTTAACAGTTTCTATTTCTGTTTTGGTTAATGGACTGCTATGAATTGGCAAAGTTTTGTGTTATAGGCTCCAAAATGTAATTGCCCTACTGCCAACTTTACAGTGACATTGATCACTCCTCTAGCAGCTTAAAACTTTTGTACACCCTAATCGGGATAACATTTAGGCATCTGATTTTGCAGTCCCCGTGGACCATTCCAGTGCCCCCCAGTCGGCTGTATCACCCACTTTAGAAGACACCGAGGATTCCTCTCTACTCGCTTTCCCACTCTGAAGGGACATTGAAACTTGGGTGACCTTTGGTGCACATCTTCTCAGTATTCTATGTGACAAAATGGGGAAAGACACACAAAGCACATCTACTGCGTACGCACCATGGTGTTGGCTGTGGAGCGAAGCATTTAGGAAATTGCTTGGGTTGTGAGCTAAATTAGTTCCTTTTTCATGGGACATAATTTTTATTTGAAATAATAACTGACAGGCACAATATAAGTTAAAGGTGGGTATTGGAAAGACATTTGATTGACATTATCAATGATGTAAACCTTTCCTGTCAAGGAAGGGAAGTATCTGAAAATATTTGTTACCAACGATTACCTTGGAATTTTTAAGTGAAAATGGTACATGTTGAATATTTCAGTATAATCTTTTACTTTGTCTTATTGGGCTGCCGTTTGAAATTTTCTGTTCAGTTTTTGCATTTAGTTTAGTTTTTCAGCTTTTACTTTTCTTCCCTTTGTTTTTGTTACTTAGTATTTTGAGCAAGAGCACGTTTTAAGAGTCTCCTGTGACAACGACTTTGATCTTTTTCTGTTCCCTGTATTTTTCATGACCTTTGTTTTCCTCATGTGTGATGTTCTTGAGGCTGTCTCCCATATGAGCAATTTAAGGTATATGCCAATGTCTGCCTCTGGCCTCCACTCATCTGCTGATAGTTGAGTTTTCTCATTGTCACTTCCCACAGATGTAGTCAATTTGGTTTCTGTGTATTCTATCTGGGTAATATCTAGAGACATACAAGAAAATTCAGTCAACACAACTATTATTCAAATTTCTGTATCAACCACTAAAATTCAAGAATTCTACCAACATCTTCAGTTTGGAATTCATCAAACATGCAACAACGATATGTAGATAATGACTAATTATTGGAAAGTGAAAATTTGAAACAGAGGAAAGAACGTTAGTTAGAAAATATGGCCTTGCTTATAGAAACAAAGCTAGAGATTCCATGATAGAATTTTGCAAGCTCAAAGGCTTCTTAATCACAAATGCCTTTTGTCAATCAAGTGTGTTACTATGAAATGCATTAATTATTTAAAATAAACTGTTTTATATGTTAGTCTCTCATATTTTATTTATAATGTGATATATATTAATAAACATACCCCACATATACAAAAGTTCTTTGGGTACTCAAATTTTCTAAGACTATGAAGATTTATAGAGATTTTTTAATAAAAGTTTTGTTACTGTAGTCTAGTTGGAGGATACGTTTCTGAATAGAATGTTTAAAAATGAGTGTCTTATTAGAGCAATTTAAAGCATCCTTTTTTCAAAATTCAAATGTTAAATATGACTCTTTGATACCGAAGTCTCACGGAAGACAGAATAAATGAATTTTTGTTTGTATCTCGATAAAATATCAAGATACTAGTTTCTCCCAAATTAGCTAGTTTTTTCACTGGACAGAATTTGTATTTGAAGTAATAACTGATAGGCAAAATATCAGTTAAAGGTGGGTCTTGGAAAGACATTCAGTTCTGAGCAATAAATTATTTTCATTGTCTTCATCATAGTAGCATTTTTAGATGGAAAAATAAGTAACAGTGTATTCAACACTAGTGTCTATTTCCAAGTCAGCTTTCTTAGCTGAGGGATTTCCCAATGCATACATGATGTCTATAAACTGAAGTGAGAATCTGCAAGATTCAATATTCAGTGTTTTAAATTGAACTATACTTTAAATTGAACTGTCTTTTGACCGGATGGTGTATCAAATTGGGTAAATGTTTTTGTTTTGCTTTTTTGGGGGTGGTGGTGGTGGTGGTTTGTTTGCTTGTTTCTCAGTGGAAAGAACCATTTCAAGTCCTAAAAGGTAATTATCATACAGCACTTCAGTGAGCTTTAAAAATATGTTAAATTCTATCTTCTAAGATTGAAGGTAGGTGCTTCCATCTATTATTCTGATAGACCTTATGTGGTGGAAAACCACCTTACTCAATATGCAGGACTCCACTGTCAGAAGGGAGGAATCCTGGTGGTGTGGTGGGCTAGGAAGTGCACTGTCCTCCAACAGAGAAAGATCAGGCAGCTGCAGTCTGCTTTTGTTTAGATTTACAACCTTGGAAATGCTGCAGAGGTCCACCCTGCTCCGGGTCTGGTCACAATGAGTCAGGATTGACTCTTTGGCAGTGCGTTTTGGGGGCTTAGTGTCAAAACAGGGTCTTTATGTGATGCAAATGTTTAAGCATTTGACTACTAACAAACAACAATAATAAAATGTTTGTTATTCCAGCAAGACAACATGGAAGACTCACAAAAAAAGTCCCAGTTTTGAAAATATTGGGATGTGCAGTTCTA
>NW_022111373.1:139920707-139926470 GCF_000313985.2 Echinops telfairi
CAACAACAACAACTGTCAGTTGGTACCAACTCCATGGCACCTAACAAGTAGAGCACACAAAGCATGCAGGAAAACAGGCCTTGCTTTGTACTTCTGCGAGACTACACCTCTTACATAACCAGCCAGTGGAGTACACAGATGTATTTCAATTCTGAGAAGTCTGGGGTTTCCATGAGTCAGAGTTGACTTGGTAGAACAGTTTTAAGAAACGTAGACTGTTCTTCATCTTTCATAACTGTAAATAGCGCTGTTGTGAATGATATTGTACATATGTCATCTCACTCGTTTGCAGATACTTTGAGCTCACTTCTGTTGTGGAACAAAAGCACTGAGACTTAGATAAGTATACATAAAGAGGGCTTATCTCAAGGAAATAGTTCACATCATTGTATAGGGAAGTGAGTTTAAAGTTCATGGGTCAGATGTCAGGCTGGAGACTTCTTCTGTTTCACAGGATTGCAGTGCCTGATGAATGCAACCATTTGCTTACAGGGGCAGATGAACCCAATGCTATCAGATGAGACGGCATTCAGTCGATGGCTTCCAGAATTGATAGCTAATAAAGCAGGCCATTGGCTCAAGTTGAAAGAACTCGCGGTCAGAAGATGACTCTGAGTGAGAACTAAGGAAGCTACAACGTGTAAGCAATTGAAGTCGCAAACCAAGGAATGTGATCCTTCCTTGTCCGGCAAGCATTTGTCACATTTACTTTCAGTGAAAACTGGGCAGATAGGCAGCAGACCTCCATATTGTATTGACTGGAAAATGCATTCTTTCTGTGATAATGAGAGTGAAATGAACTGCCAGGTCTTGTAGTTTTATGCTGAAAAATTCAGTAGCATTCAGCTCTTTAATACCAGCTCATGAAAATCAGTGCAACACTACTATCAAATAAAATAGAAACAAATGGGTAAACTAAAAAGTTTCAATGTTTAATAATCCAATAAGTACATAAGGTAATATATATATAGGATATATCAGCTGGCTCAAAGGGCTTGAGGTAAGTGTGTGTGTCTGGCATTTTCAAAGAACAAAAAAAGAATAGAGATCAGCACTCTGGTGTGATGGTGCAGTTTTGGACACATGAATAGAGGGTCAACTAGGTAACTACTATCTGATTGAGTCTTCTGCTTTTATTCTGAAGCCAATAGGAAAATGTGTAGTGTTTTGAGGATAGCAGTGGCACTGGATAGATAGATTAGATGATAGATAGATAGACAGGCAGATAGATAGATAGATGATAGATAGATAGATAGATGATAAAGAGACAGATAGATAGAGATAGGTTGGTTCATAATGACCTTATGCGTGACTAGTGAAGCATTGGCTTGTTCTACATCATGCTTACAATCACCAGCATGTTAGAGTCTATATTTTCGATTTTCATGCCAATATATTTCACTAATGGTCTCTTTTGTCTTTGATGGCCCACGCGGCTTCACCAAACAGAAAGAGTTTTCCTCTCAGCAATTGATGTTTGCTGATGGAATCACTGAAGAAAGTAAGTCAATGTATGTTTTGCTGCCATCCACAGTTTTCATTGGTTAATTCTAGGGGTGCAGTGCCAAGTCTGTTTTCTGAATCTATCTCCATCTACAAGTCCCACCTTAACCTGTTCAACAGGAGTGATGCTGCTGCTATTGGAATATCCATGTATGGCTACCAGACTCAGAGCAACACAAAATTTTCCAGTGAAAGACAGCTGATACAAGTGGCATTAGGGAAATGGCCTCAAAACTGTCTCTCAGGTAGCCCTGGTTAGATTGATTTTTTAAGAATATGTTGGGTGTGACTCATGCATATCACTTATTATCAAGGGGCTCTTTATAGTTCTCCATAATCATTGATTTATTTACTAATTCACTTAACATATGCCTTATGGAATATTTATTATTTTTAAGTATTGTTGCAAGTGTTGGGAGTATTCTAAGAAACTACAGATTGCTGCTCTGACTGTTACTACAGTCTAATAGAGGAACTGGAGAGACAGGTAATACCAAGAAGACTTAAAAGGACTGGACATATTATATGCTGTTTTCATTATAATTAAATAATTAATAGTGGAATATATATTTTATTATGCATGCAAGATGCACTTAAATAAACAACAAAAAGCCTTCACGCCTATTAATTCTATTCCAACTCATATCGACCCTGTCTCGTGTTTCAAAGGCTGTGGAGCTCACAGCCTTAAGGTTCTCCCCTGGACTAATTGGTGGATTTGAACTGCTCACCTCTCAGTTCGCAGGTCAACACTTAACACACAGCATCACCAAGGTAAAAGAATTGTCAAATATATGATATTTAGAATGCCTCTGTCTTATAGGTTATTTAATGTATTTTTTTTTTGCAACATTTGGCCAATCGGATATTAATTTATCTTAAAATAAATCATGAGATTAAACATGTCTAACTCTGAGATTGTATGCTGACCTGATTTTAAAAGTTAGTAAATTAGTCCATAATAAATTAGGAAGCTTCAATTTGTTCATGACAAAAATTCCATTGTCTTTTTAATTCTACTTTGCAATTTTTTGTGAGCATTTTTATGTTACTTTAAAACAAAATTATCTTTTGTCATCGGAAACATGTAACCTTTCCAGCTAGCCTGTTTATCGGTATATACAGATCTAATGAGATGTAGTAACTGTTATTAAAAAAGTATTTTGCATTTTCATAAATAGCTGGTGAAGCAAGCACAGGGTTAACATTTTGGCAGAATTTTCATTACTTTTGCTTTGTTTGCTAGAACCATAGGACTTAAAATGGTGAAATGTAATTGGATGACATTTTCTTTGTGAAGAGGGTTTACATTGATTCTTCCTTTTAAAAAAGATCATGAAGTCTGGGGAAGTAAAGAGGTCGTTTTCTATCCTCAGAGCAAAGCAATCGGTGGGGGATTTAGCCACTTAGTAAGCATTTCTACAGTGGGAAGAAGCCTATTGTGTAAGTGTTGATAAGGCAATACCTTGTACACCTGTGGGATTAGACAATTAAAAAAAAAGTCATATAATACCCTGTGTTGGTGCGTGAAGCATTGACTAGGGAGTTAAGGTACTAAGGTTATCATTTCAATGCAACCATTCACTAACTATATCTCTTGACATATAATTTGACTTGTCTAGGTCAAGTTTTGTCATCTCTTTAATGACGGGATGAGACTTCAAGATGTCTACGGACTCTTACAGGTCACATTTAAGTTTCAGGGAATCAGGTCTTCTTTTTCCCCCTAACTTCCTTAACAAATAAGGTCATTGCACAATATTTCAAAGCAAATTGTGCAGATACATGAAATGATATGGCCATTTCAATCCAGCAATGACTGATTATGGTGCGGACTGCACAATCCTTCTTAAAATGATTGAACTGTTGAATTTAATGTATGTTAATTATACCAAAAACCTCCACCCCCACCATCAAACTTCCTGAGTGACAGCAACCTCCCTGCGGGTTTCGGAGACCCTGACTGCTTACAGGAGTAGAAACCAGGCTTTCTCCCGCAGGGCTGTTGGTGCCTTCAAACTGTCGATCAATAGGCTCTTCACTGCAAATACCTTTTTAAACAACAGAAAAGGGGATCTTTTATACATGTGGATTTCTCCAGAGGAAATGCACAGAAACGAAATTGATGCCATTTGTGGGAACAGAGGGAGAAGCTTAATTTTAGCAGCTAAAACCAGACCCGGGGTCGACTTTGGAACATCTTACCAATTGCTCATTTCTAAGTTCGTGTTAAAGCTGAAGAAAATTAAAACAAGCCCATGAAAGCAATTAATCCTTTGTCTGTTATGTCGTTACTAATTATCTTTGCCCAGTCTGTGGGCTCTCTCTTTACTCTTTACTATTGATGTAGACAGTAGTTTATTTTTAGAAGGCCCCACTCATCTATTTTGTCTTCCTTTGTTATCTCTGATAGCCCATGTGTTCCCTGCACTAGGGCGCTTACATCTGTCCCAATTTTACCACTGATGATCCTGATAGTTTTGAATTTTGCATTTAGGTTTTTGATGCACCTCCAGTTTGGTTTTGTGCCTGGCTGTGATATGGATCTGGTTTCAGTCTTCTGCAGGTGGATATCCAATTTTTCCGGCACCATTTACTGAAGAGGGCATCTGCTTCCCATTTTAGGCTTATTGGACTTTTGTCAACAATCAATTGTCTGTACGCAGATGTTTTAATGTCTGCATTTTCCATTGGTCCATGTAGCGATCATTATACCAGTAGCGGGCTGTTCTGACAACTGTGGCAATATAGCAGGATTTGAGGCCACGTAGTGCAAGGCCACCGACTTTGTTCTTCTTTTTGAGGAGTTCTTTGCCTATCCTGGACTTTTTCCTTCTCCATATGAAGTCAGTAATTAGTCTTTCCATTTCTTTAAAGAATGATACTGGAATTTCAATTGGGATTACATTGAATTTGTAGATTGCTTTAGGCAGTATTGACATTTTCACAATATTGAGTCTTCTGACCCACAAACATGGGACATTTTTCCATTTTTTTAGGTTCCTTTTGGTTTCTTATAGCAATTTTCTGATAATACTATAAAGCAAAATTTTAAATTAAAAAAAAATTTTCAAAGACAGTATGAAAAAAGATGCAATATATGTTAGACAGGGTTCTCTAAAGAAACAAAATGATACTAATGATTATATATATATAATAAGAAATAAACAGTTAATTAATCTATAAAGCAGTGCAAATGGCTCAGGGCAACTCACTTCCATGATACAGCTAATACACTGGCAGTCCTTCAAGTCTTGAGGGCTGCCAGGTAGTCCTCTGTAGAGCGATATAGGCTATCTGGCAACTCACTTCCATGATACAGCTAATACACTGGCAGTCCTTCAAGTCTTGAGGGCTGCCGGGTAGTCCTCTGTAGAGCGATACAGGCTATCTGGCCACAGATAGCAAACAGCAAGGCAGGTCACCAATTGCCAGATGACAGGGTCCAACAGTCCCCAGCTCAAGTGATGTGTACTCCAGTAGCCTGGCGAAGCAAGTCTTGAAGGTACCTCAAACTACAGAGACATAGTCCATGGGTTAGGTGTCCCACAGGTAGTGTAGCTTGCAAATTGAGGCAGAAAACAAGCTAAGGCAGCAGTACACTGCTCCAATCATCAAAGAACAAGAGACAAGAAAGTGAGACTCACTGAGCCATTTTTCTCTCCGCCCTTCAATTAGTCCCACAATTAATCCCCAAAATTGGCCATGTTGACACAATCAACCTACGCATCACACAATACTTCAATAATTTAACATGAATTACAGGTGAACATATATAGCTTTCAGAAGAAAGGGAATTCCAGAACATTTTATTTTGCTCATGAGGAATTTGTAAATGGACCAAGAGGCAGTGATGTGAATGGAAGAAGGGAATACTGTAGGGCTTAAAATCAGGAAAGGTGAAGTGACAGAGTGGTACCCTCTTACCATACTTTTTCAAACTATTTGCTGAGAAAATCATCATAGAAACTGGATTATATGATGAGAATGGAGTGTCAAGATTAGAGGAAGGCTCATTGACAATGTGCAGTTTGTCGATGGCACAATCTTGCTTGCTGAAAGTGAAGAGGACTTGAAAGACTTGCTGGTAAACACCAAGGACTGCAGCCTTCAGGGTGGATTGCAGCAATGTACAGAAGACTAAAATCCCCACCGCTGCACCAACAGATGACATAAGGATTGACCATCTTGGAAACCCTATGAGGAAATTCTAGTCTATCCTATAGGTATAATATGAGTTGGAATGAACTCAATGGCAAT
>NW_022111373.1:139927907-139929711 GCF_000313985.2 Echinops telfairi
GATAGTTCTAGGTTATATGAAGAGTCAGCACCTGGCGTGGGGAGAACATGTGCCACACCTGAGTGCATGTGTTGGCTGCTTAAAATTCTAAAACACAATCTTTCTGAGATTGAGCCTTCTATTTTATAATTTAAAATCATATCTCTCTAGCTGAATAGATGTGAGCATTAGGGACGTTATGTAGAGTGGGTTGTATTTATTTTAAAGGTAATGGAAATAAATGAGATGGATTGACTTAGTGGCTGCCACAACGTGTTCAAACATAACAGTAATTGTGAGGCTGGCACAGGATCTGCAAATATTTCAGCATGCCCACAAAGAGTCAGCATGAGTTGAAACTGACTGGATAGCACTAACGACAGTCACATTGCTATCCATTATTGCAGAGAATGGAAGTACCTTCTAGGTATACACTTTTCTGATTTCACCTACCTTGGTCTCTAGTCTTCATAACTAAAGACATTTATCCTCATAACCCAGGCATGTATATTTGTGCAATGATGTCTTCACAGATTGAAACCAAACTCACTGCCTTGGAATTGGTTCTAACTTATAGCAACCGTATAGGACAGGGTACAACTGCCCCGATGGATTTCTGAGGCTGGCATTTTTATAGACTTAAAAAGCCTGATCTTTCTTCCAAGTAGCAGCTGGTGATTTTGAAGTGCTGGCCTTTCAGTTAGCAGCTCAACTTGTAACCACTGCACCATCAGGGCTCCCTTGACAAATTGAAAGAAGGTAATCTTTCTGCAAATGTTATGTTTACCCCTTGTGATAGTTACAGTTTTGTGTCAACAAGGATAGTTTAGGATTCTCAATAGTTTGTTAGTTAAACCCTATTAATCCCCTATGATGTTATCTAATACAATGTAACCCCTCCCTAATGCAATCTGTTATGGGAAGGGATGTGGCATCCTGTTTCAGGTCATGGTCTGATGAAATTAATACAAAGGAAGTTTCCTAGAGTTTCCTTGTTGTTATGTGTCACAGAGTTGGTTATGACCAATAGCAACTGTATGCATAACATAAGAAAACGCTGAACATTCCCACATCATCCTCACAATTGTTCCTATGGTCAAGGCCATCGCTGTCGCCACAGTCTCAATCCATTTTATTGGGATCTTCCTCTCTTTTGCTGCCCCTCTACTTTACCAGGCATGATGTCCTTCTCCAGGGACTGGTCTCTCCTGATGATATGTCCAAAGTATGGAAGAAGTCTTTCAATCCTTTCATCTAAGGAGAACTCTGGCCATACATCTTGTAAGAGACATTGGTTTGTTCTTGTCCATGGTACTTTCAATATTCTTCGCCAGCCCCACAATTCAAATTCATCAATTACTCTTTGATCTTCCTTATTCCATGTCCAAATCTCACGTGTATATGAAGCGATCAAAAATAGCATGGCTTAAGCCGGTCGCACCTTAGCCTCAAAATAACATCATTGCTTTTCAAAAGAGGTCTTGTGCAGCAGATCTACCTAATGCATAAAAGGCACTGCATCTTTTGATTTCTCGACTGCTGTCTACATGAGCACTGACTGTGGATCCAAGGAACGCAAAGTCCTAGAGAACTTCAAGCTTTTCTCTATCGACCATGATGTGTAACCAGTTTTGAGGATTTGGGTCTTGATATGGAGTGCAGTCATACAATCCTAGAACTTAAAGCCTGCTTTCAACTGGACACTGTGGAAAAGCGTGCTTGCTTTTTGGTGATCCTGCATACTGCATCCGGCTCCTTGACCTGCATCCTGTCGTATTGTCTGGGATTTATCAGTGGTCTGCCATCGGATCTGCTGACTCTGGAT
>NW_022111373.1:139931040-139934875 GCF_000313985.2 Echinops telfairi
TTGTCCCACCATCATGTTTGGCCTTCATTTGGATTTAGTAATCTTTGAGAAATTAATTCATATGCCCTGTCCTCCATGCTGTTTTGTCCATGCAATTCTATTTGTAGACACATACCCCTTCAAGCTGGGTTTCCTTATATTGTCCCCCTTGCCTCTCTTAATCGTTTGTTGCTGTTGTTGTTAGTGTGTTTTGCAATCTTTAGTTTGTATAAAGACCTCTGAATAGTTTCTTAACATTGAACAATCCATAGCTCTAACCTGAGGAACTCTGGCTTTGCTTGGTTGAGCCTGAGCGATGGTTCTGAAGGCCTCATTCTTAGGAAGCACCATATGTTATTCAACAGTAGCGGCCTGCAGATTAAAATTGGAGAAATAATTAGTATATAGTGTTTTCTTGTTTGAAATCATTCCAGCATCTGGATTTTCTTAAGGAAGACAATATACTTGAGAGAAAAATAATTAAAACCTTCCCTTCTCATCCCCAAAAGTGCCTAGAGGAGGACTCAATAGCCCTTCTCAAGACCTATGTATCTAGGAATCAGGGGTGGCCACTCACCAGCTACCCTGCAGAAGAAAGATGACAGTCCATTTCTATACAGATTACAAACAAACAAACAACCCTATCGGGCACTTCCCTCTGTCCTATAGGATTAACTATGGATAGGGTCCATGACACATAACGGTGATATTACATAGGCAATATCCTCAACATCTCAAAAGGCAGAGATTGGACCAAAAGGTGAAGCCTTGGCAATCCCAAATGTCTTAGGCTGAGCTCTCCAGGGAAGCAAAAGCCAGTGAAACATGTATTGTATATATCAAAAAGTCACTGGCATTGGGTCAGTGGCAATGGCCAACGCATCACCACATTATAGGGTAGAGTAGAACTGCTCCTGTGGGTTTTGGAGACGTAATTCTTTACAGTAGAGAGCCACCTCAAGAAGTGACTGATGGTTTCAAAATGCTGACATTGTGGTTGTAAGCTCAACGCATAACCACTATATTGCCAGGGTTCTTATATATTGTATATATAGATATTCATCTCAAGTAAATGGCTCACATAGTTTCAGTTGTTAGCAAGTTTCAAGTCTGCAGGACAGATGTCAGACTGGAGCTTTCTCCTGACTAATTTAGCTACAGAGACTGACAAACCCCAAATCTGTAGGTCAGATGGAAGGCGGTTGGCTGTAGAGATGGATGGATCTGAGGTAAACACTTAGGATGGCAGTCTCCTGAATCACACTGAATCACAGACTGTGGAGGGTAGCCACTCCTAGAGTCAGCAAGCACTATGATGGGGCCGCTGACTTAAGTCCAAAGAAATGAAGGTCAGATATAGGATCACTATTCAGGTGAAAAAGAAAAAAGACGTTAATTTTGCCAGAATTCTCATATAGATTGAAAGCATGCTAAATCCCTGATCCTATATCCTTTCAATGGCTTAACTGATCGTGGGGTTGTCAAACCACTGAGAATCACCCCAATAAGTTTATTCTAATTCAATTATTAGAAAGGTGGATACTATTCTTACTTTCAAAGCTGAAAGAGTAATATTTGCATTGATTGGACTACCTTGCATTTGGATAGAAATTATCCTATCAGAGACAGCATTACATTGCAGCATGTACCTTGACATGTCCTTTATGAAGAGGAACGTGATGCCACTCCTCCTGAATGTGTCACTCTCAGCATAGTAAACTATGTGATGGTCAGATTCAAGTGGCCAATAACAATCCACTTCAGCTCACTAATGCCTAACACATTGATCTTTATGTGTCCCGTGTTATAGGACTGCAAATTCTTCTAGATGCATATACACTTCAAGTTCCATTACTAGTAGATGCTTATAGGTCTTATTTCTCATTTTGAGTACACATCAGCAAATGAAGGTCCTGAAAGCGGTACTTGATCTGGGTCATTAAGGTCAAGTTTGCTCTATGAAAGCAGCTCTTTCTCAGCCATAGTTTGAGTGCTACCCAACCTGAGAGATTCATCTCCCTGTTCTATAGCTGATATTGTTCTACTGCTCTCTCTGAAGTTTTCAGTACATGATGATATTGTGTTGCAGCTTTCCCTGTGCATATGCAAACAAGGCTCTCGGTGGATAATTCTTCAGAAGTGAACAGTCTTTTCCCTTTTGTATCCTGCTCTTAGTCTGGATGATCTGTGTTCACCTAGAATGGTGTTTGAAATACCACAGACACAGTTTCCAGCATCATAGCAACGCGCAAACTACCACAAAAAGACAAACCGACCAACAAGCAGTGGAATGTGCATTAGATCGACTGATTTCATATATACTTCAGCAAATGGTGGAGAAGCAATAGTGCTGTAGTGGGTACACATTAGGTAAACTTGGCTGGGCCAGGGTTCTCAGTGGTTTGGCAGTTGTCCTTCATGTTGTGAGCTAACACTATATAATCAACTCCATGAGGGGATCTACCATAATGTAACCCACTATGTGAGCAGCCAGCAGCTATGGTGGAATGCAGCCCCCTTTATTAGGTCTCAGCCTTACCTGCTCCTTTTTAAACTGACTCAGTGTGCTGCTTCACTTCTGCTAGATCAGAATCCTGCCTCCGGTTCATCAGCCATTTTTCCTGTCAGTCCCAAGAACCATCAGTGAACTGCCAACCTTGGATTCATTTGACTTTGCAGCCATCAGTCTGTGGTCTTCTCACTTCCTGTTTAGTCAGACATGACAGATGGCTTACCATCTGACCCATGACTTGGACCTACTTCTTCTAAACCTATGCCAACCATTTCTTGATGTAAATTTATTTTTATAAAATACACATATAAGCAGAATTGTTTTTGATTCTCTAGAGAACTTGGCCTAATCGGGTAAACTTTTGTACAGAGAGCAAAATACTGCTTGATCCTGTGCCATCCTCCAATAATTGTTTTATTTGATTATTGTAGCCAATATAAACCATCATATTGAAGGTCTTCCTCTTTGGGTCTGACCCTCTACTTTACTGAGCATGGACTGGTCCCTCCTGATAACATAGGCTGAGTACTTGAGATGAAGTCTTGAATCCTCCTTTCCAAGGCGCATTTTGGTTGTACTTTTTGAAGACAACTTTGTTTGTTTTTCTGGCAGTCCACACTATATTCAATAGTTTTCTCCAACACCAGGGTTCAGGCCCATCAATTCTCCTGTATTCTTCCATTTTCATTGTCGAGTTTTCTATTTAGTAGAACGTGATTGGAATTACCATGGCTTGAGTAGGGCACATCTTAATCCTCCAAGTAGCATCTTTATTTTTTAATACTTTAATACTGTCTTTTGCAGTCAATTTTCTCAATGCATTATGCCCTTTAATTTCTTAGCTACTGCTTCCATGGATAGTCATTGTTGACCCAAGTAAAATAAAATTCTTGACCGCATCAACATTTTCCCCATTTATAATGATAAAGCCTTTTGGTCAAATGTGATGATTTTGCTCTTGTCTGTGGAGGTGAGATTCACAATGATGGATGTGGTCCTTAAACTTCCTCAGTAAGTGCTTCAAGTTTTGTTCACTTTCAGCAGGCAGAGGAGGCCAACTACATATCACGTGTTGTTAATAAATCTTCCTGCCATCCTAATGCCAAAGTTCTTCATAGAGCCCAGCTTTTCTGATTATGTGCTCAGGATACAGATTGAATAATTAGGATGGAAGGCTACAAACTTAATGAACACCTTTCCTGATTTTAAACTAAGCAGTGTCCTTTGTTTTATTATAATGAATACCACTTAGTATACGTACAAGTTCTGCAAGGCAAAATTAAGTGTGTCACAATTCCTATTCTTTTCAATAGTATCAATACTTTGTTATGAGCCAAACAGTTT
>NW_022111373.1:139935335-139969466 GCF_000313985.2 Echinops telfairi
TCTCTCTTATACATGAGTTGCTGTGGATTTGTTTCTCCAAAGTACCTAGACTAATACAGTGGCCAATAAGAAAAAAGTAAACATTTTGCTAGCATTTTCTCTGCTTTCACCCAAGATCCATCTGACATAGCCGCCTAGTTCAGTGTCCTCTTTTGAGTCTGCTTAATGTCCTTTTATTGCAATAAGGATCCCTGGTGGCATAGTGAGCTACTCATTCAATTGCTAGTGGCATGGTCAGCATATCAAAATCAGCAGCTGCTCCATGATAGGGGAAAGATAAAGCTTTTTGCTCCCATAAAGATTGACAGCCTTGAATCATCAGAAAGGCAGTTCTCTGCCTTCCACGGGGCCCCTATGAGTTGGAATTGCCATGACGGCAGGGATATTTGGTACTGCTCTAACCAGTTTTGAATTATTTCCATCAACTTTTGCATCAATGTAACGTTGAAGATAAAGCTTGAAAATCCCCACACTTTGTTGGATCACCATTCTTTGGAATGAGTTCAAAGATGGATTTCTTGAAGTTGGTTGGCCTGTTCATTTTCTTCTAACTTTTTGGCCCACGTGATTGAGTGCTTCCAATGTTGCATCAATTTGTGAAATTTGTATTTAACAACTGGTGTTGCACCAATTCCTGGAGCCTTATTTTCACCAATCCTTTCAGGGCAGCGTGCAGTTATTTTGTCTTCTGACTGGTTCTTGATCATATATTACCTTTTGAAATGTTTGAAAGACGTCCTTAGGTTTTTGGTTTGGCTTTGCTTTGTTTTTTAATGCAGTGTGCCTCAGTACATTTCTTCAATCTTCTTATACTTCTTGTGCCATTCAATATTTTCCCCACATAACTCTTTATTTTGGGCATTCATGGTTGATGCATAAAATTGAGTGATACTTGTATTAATAATCTTCCTTAACCACTACCACTGCCTACTGTCATTGAAGTGATTCTGATGCCTCATGTCCCTACATAATCAGTTTCTGGGACTGCACCTGTTACCGGGTAGACATTCTCATCTTTCTCCCACAGCATCGTTGATGTTTCATCGTTGATGTTTCATCGTTGATGTTTCATCGTTGATGTTTCATGTCCACCTGAAGACGGAAGAAAGGGTAGGGGTGGAATCCAACCTGTCAGTCGGGTCACAGCTTTACAAGGATTCTTGGAAGGTATAACCTTATTGTAAGGAGAAAAGGGGAACCTCCTTCTCTCTCTCTGTCCCTTCACCTTCCTGTCTGTTGTCACCCTGCCTCCAGGAGTGGTCCCATGTGGCCTGTAGAAGCATGAGATTTGCTGGCACCTTGTCAAGTTTCTATGGTCCCTGGGTCCATGCGACTCTGCACTCCTCACCTTTCTGTCTTGTTCTCTGGTTCAACTTGCTGCATCACCAGCCTGCAGCTTCGTGGGTCTGAAGCGGGTTTATGGACAAGTATCTGACTGAAGGACTTGAGTTGGACTGGGCTGGGAGGGCCTTCTTGATACAAGGATCACTTCTTGATATAAAGTTCTTTTTTATACTGATGAGTGTCACAGCAAACTTTTGAGACAAAATGAGTCAATCGTGTCCCTCACAGCAATTAAAACATTGTTTGAAAGTCTCAAATATATTTTTACAAACAAATGAAATTACCATTATCTGAATAATGATTTTATTTTCATTTTTAATTTTTCTGAAAGAGCCACATGTGGCTCATGAGCCACAGCTTGCTGACCCCTCTTCTCGGCCACCCAGCCCAACACAGAGAGTTTGAACTGCTGCTTGTGAAATCAGTAACCGCGTACATAACTTCCAGAGATTTTAGGGCTTCTAGGTCTTCTTTATAGGCATATAAATATTATTTTATATTTTTTAGATGTTTGTGTCAGGTTGGTTAATTGGAGAAACAAAATGATTAATATGCATATATGTATAAGAAGTTTATATCAAGAAGTAATTTTATATCAAGCAAGCATCCCAGCCCAGTCCAACTCAAGTCTATGTGCCCAATGCTTGCCAGAGTTCTCTTCAGACTCATGTCGTTGCAGGCAGGTGACACAGAAAGAGGAAGCAGGATGCAAGGCGGCCCCGGGCTCACCTGTGCAGTCGTGTAGATCTAACAACAGTGAGAAGATGGCAAGGTCACAGCTCCCATGATTGGGTGACCCACGTAAGTCCCCCTCTGGAGACAGACAGAGACACAGCGAGGAGGAAGGCAAAGCGGCAAATAGATCGATGTCTCTCTTATAAAAAGCCTGTACTTCCCAGGAGGCATCATCAGTTTGTAACCCGATTAATAGGTTGGATTTCAACCTTGCACCTTCACACAAGTGCTTGTTGACATAAAATATAACTGTCACAATGTAATATTAGTGCAACACCATGGCTCTTTACTTTATGATTCTTAAAATAGTGGCCCCAAAGATTATCTGTTTCAAAATGGCTAATCTTAGTCCATTTAAGCTCACGGATGCCTAGGATATTGATATTTATGCACTACAATTCATTTTTTAGGACTTTCAGTTTTCCTAGATTCATACTTCATAACTTACACATTCTGATTACTAATAGATGGTTGAAGCTATTTCTTCTCCTACTGAGTCATGATTCATCAGCCAAGGAAGGTCCTGGAACCTTGTTCCATTCATGGATTAAGACCAACTCACTTTGAGGAGACAGCTTTTTCTCCTGCTAGATTTTGAGTGTTTTCCAACTGGAGCAATTCGTCACCTGACACTACATCAAATAATGTGTTACTTGTATTTATAGGTTTCTGATGGCTAATATTTCAGAAGTGAGCCATCCTTTTCCTCTTCATAGTCTGTGTTAGTCTGAAAGCTCACCTACAACCTGAGCACCACAGGTGACTCTGGCAGTGTTTGAAATGCAGTGACATGGCTTCTGACTTCATAGCAACATGGAAGCTACCACAGTACAATATACTGATAGAGAAGTGGTGGATTGATTAAATTTACTAATGTATGAATTCCTTTCTCTAATTTCATCTCTCGTAAATGATGTCATAACTAAGTACTTTAAACAACTCTTATACTTATTAAATGAATAAAAATCCTAAAATTGTAGATTTGTTGAGCAAACTAGGAACTATAGGGATGCAGTCATGTGTCTAAAATACCAGACTAAACCAAACTCACTGGCAGAGTCAATGCTGACTAACAGTGACCCCCCTGGGGGTTTCAGAGGCTATAAATCACTGTTTACAGGAGTAGAAAGCCAAATCTGTCTCCTGCAAGTGGCTTCCAAGTGTAGAGCAGGCAGATCACACCCAACCAGTAACCCCTTTACCACCAGGGCTCCTTTGTCTAAGACACAGATCATGTGAATATTTACTAAATTTATCAAATACCACTTTTTGTTGAATTAATGATAAAGAATTATATATTATATTTTTAGAATTATAATTTTGTATCTGGAAAGAAAATTAATCTCTATGGTTTTCCATTTCCTTTTTTAAATTGTATACATTTGGCCTGGATTTGAGCTGATTATTCTACTCATAAAACTGATACTTTTTGTTAGTACTTATGCTTGCTGTATCTCAAACCTCAATGTAGCCTTTTTCTGTTCATTTCTCAAAGCAAAGAGTTAGGTGCTAAATGCAAACTATTGTATTTAAATGCAAATCTTAAAATTGAATGTAGTAGGGTAGATTTAAAGGAATGATTTGCTGTGGATCCTATGAATAGGGTCATTAAAACTCAAGAAGAGGTACTGCATCCATCATTTTAAAAATTCATTTCAAGAAGATACAAAAAAGGGAACATGTCCAGGTAGTTTATGATAATCAACTTTGCATTTCTATTGATGACCAAGTTTCGAACAATAATACCTTTATAAAAATGTAATACCAACCATAGCTTTAAAGCTTTAATTTTATATTCTAGTGGCACAATTTAAAGCTTCTTAAGATAAAAATAGAAAAATATGCATTACCTTTTAATTCTATAAGTCAACATTTAAGTTCATTAAAATTTGACCAAGTCCTGAAATTAATATTTAATTTTAAAAATATCTTTCCAGGAAAGGCCATTTTTTGCTCTTGTGAAAAAAATATGGAGAATGAAACATCCATTAACTCAACCATTGCTCCTTGTACAATTCCGTGAAATGAATTGATTCATTCATGTTCTGTAATCCTCACCAATATCAGATTAGTCTGATCCTTTGCTGGTGTTTGCTTTGCTTTTAATTTTGATACTGTGTTCTTTATGTGTAAGAGTGAAATTAACAGATATGTCCTCATATATTTGCACTTTCATACCAATTAATGTTAAAAAATCCTGGCATACTTGGAACTGGAGCTCCACTGTAAATCTAGCAGAATCCCCACATCCCCTAGGCAGCAGTAAGTCCATGCTTTGGAAATATATGTGCAGTCACCCACAATGATAAATGCTCACTCTAAACTTTAGAGAGAAGAATCCCTCTATGTGTTTTATCCAATGCCTCCTTATATGCTTTGGAATTTCCCCAATTATTCGAGTACACAATAGTCTCATAAATCATATACACAAAGTAGTCCAAGGGCGTCCATTTAATCTGACATCTAATCCCCCAAAGACAATGAGATGGAGTCGCTTTTGTGTATCTACTTAGAAGTTGGGCCCCTGTTGTCACTTTAGAGGTATAATCCTTATAAACATTTCCAATAGTTTCTAACTCTGATGACAAATCTTGCCAGCCTCTGGTTTTTATGGCTGCTTTGTATAGGTCACACTAAATAACCTTGAGACTTGTTCTAGTTCATCTGGCTTCCCTTTCTGCCCCAGGGAAAGTGGGAATCCCATACTCTTCTTAACATTGCTAAATCCTTCATTCAACCCTAAGAGCAGGAACCTGCTAGAGAGGTGGTAGTGGAACCAGGCTGGGGTGGAAACAATCCTTCTGGGTCACCTGGTCATGGACTATTACATTACATAAATATTTACTCTATGTTGATTTTAATGATGACAAATTTTTCCATAGCTCCACTGCCTGGATATTGATCAAACCTCCAAAGGCTAGGGAAAAGCTGGAATCTACATTAATCAGATATCAAGGATTCATGTGCCTGAAACAAGCTGCTGCTACTGTATATGGATACTTAAGGCTCTAAAAAATTACTCTGATGTTTTTATGTCAGTATTGTTTTCTTCTCTGATTATTAAATTCAAGTCACTGAGCAAGGTAAACATGAACAACAATTGACCTCAGATTGTCTTGTGGTAACGGTCATGGCTTTACATGTTGGGACCATCACGTAGCTGTAGGAAAGCTGGTGTCTAGTAAAGTGGCAATTTAGTCCACGTATCTTGACTGTCTGTGCTTTAAATGGAAGCATTTTTCTAGACATGTCCTTTTATATACCTCTAGGAGCTCTGGTAGCATAGTGGTTACACATTTGGATGCTAACTGCAAGGTCAGCAGCTCAAAACCACCAGCCAATCTGCGAAAGAAAGACAGAGCTTTCTACTCCCTGAATCAGTTACAGGCTCCTGAACCCACTGGGGCAGTCATACCCAGTCCTAGAGGGCTGCTGTGAGTCAGAATGCACTCGGTAGCAGTGAGTGGCTGCTGCTGTTGATCTTTACATGGAACCGAATGGTTTTGCTTTGTCAGCTTGAATGGTGCCATCTCATAGGTCAGAATGCATGGTGTGCAAAATGAACTAGGGGCCACTCAGAGTGCCGCGATCTAAAGGATGTATGTTCTCATTGCATCTGAGATGTCTCCTAGTGCATTATTAAAGAAGCAATTGGCCTAGAATGACAGATCCTAAAAATAAAACAAAAACTCACTCTCTCTAATTAGGAAAGACGACAATGCAGTCCATTTCTCCTGAAGAGATAAAACGAAGTGAGCAGGAAGATTTGCATAAAACTGCCTGTGATGGAGAAAGACCTTTAAGGAGAAGTAATTTTCTCAATCAGTCTTAGTGAAGGCACTGAAGTTGGGTTCTTTGTCCTGAATGATTTCCACAAATTAAATTTTGTTTGATTTTCATCTGTTTCAGTATGTTTTCAGATTTCAGAGCTCATTTCTAAGCAAAAACAAAAAAGAGGTGGGAAAAATTAAAAGCTGCTTCTTTGTGAATCACAGTAATTAACTATTTTATTTTATTCATGGAAATGCAAACTCATTATCTCTAAGTTCTTATTGTTTTCAACAATTGCAAACTTCATCTTACCTAGGTTATCACTGGGTAAATATGTTGTATTCATATTAAAAATAAAACAAAAAATAAACTCATGGACTTTGACAATACAGTGAACATCAAGAAGTTCCTTACTCTATAGTAAGAATGGAGATCTCTTAAGAATAAACTGTCTTCTCCAAGGTACTTGTTACAATTTAAGGATGTCTCTTGAATTCCAATGCCCTTGGAAGCCCAATATTTAAGGTACAATGTGCTATTACTAAATCCCTGTATTTCTACCACTAACTATTCATACAACTTTTAGCAATAAGCAGATTAAAAACAAAAACCCACTGCCATTGAGTTGGTTCTGACTCACGGTTAAGCTATAGGGCAATGTAGAACTGCCCCTGCAGGTATCTGAGACTGCATTTCTTTCTGTGAGAAAACCTCCTCTTTCTCCAGCAGAGTGACTGCAGGTTTTGAACTGCCGGCCCTGTGGTTAAAAATGTAATCACTACATCACCAGGGATCCTACAAAATCAGAAGATAACATCGATAACAAGCATAGAACCTGTAAATCATTCTAGAATGTTTTATAGCCTCTATATTATGATAATGTCGGATTCCTCGGATTGTCCAAACTCTTAATAGGATAATTAAAAAAGGTTTGAGATCACCATTATACACCATGCAGAATTCCAGTGTTCTCTTCAAAGGATTGCCTCTTGGTCTATATACAAGTTCCCCATGAACACAAGTAAATTTTCTGGAATTTCCCATGTTGGTAATGTTATTCATACTTTGTTGTAGTCCACACAAATATATCTGTATACTCAACTGAACCCAGGTAAACAGTCTCCAGAAATATTTATCTCCAGAAAAAAAGGTATCTCCAGAAATATTTCACAATTCTGAAAGCCCTATTGCTACTTCTTTACAACTCTTAATGATGCCATCTTAAAAACAAGATGAAGCATGGCATTTAAAATAAAAGCTCTAAGTGATTAACATGCATCTCTCTGAATTTCCTCATACTGAATATACCTATTTTTCTTTTCTTTTTTTTTTTAAATCAATTTATTGGGGCTCATACAATTCATCACAATACATAGATCAATTGTATAAAACACATCTATACATTTGTTGCCCTCATTATTCCCAAAATTCGCTTGCCTCCTGGGTTCCCGGAATCGGCTCATTTTCCTTTTTTTCAAGGAAACAGAAAGGTCATATTTTAAAATAATAAATATAACAGAAAATAAAGGGTTCTCAGTTTTGTTCTAGGAGGCAATTAAATTACTAGTGAGTCAGTTAATTTGTTGGAGTTGTGAGTCTTGTTTTTAATATATTAAGGCTGTTTCCATTTGACAGTACCTGTGTACATGGTCTGGTCTAGGCTGCAGTGAAAGGCAGGAGCTGGGTCATGATAGTGGGGGATGAGGAAGCCTCAAGGAATCAGAGGAATATTGTGTGTTTCATCGGTGCTATATTGCTGCTCTGGTTGACTCCTCCCCTCCTTGTGACCCTTCTGTGAGAATATGTTCTATTATCTACAGACTGGTTTGGGGCCTCTTCTCCAACTCCCCTCATTCTCAACAATATGGTTTGTTTGTTTCTGTGTTAGTTTAGTGTCTTTTGATGCCTGTTACCTGATCCCATTGACACCTCATGATCACAAAGGCTGGTGTGCTTCTTCCATGTGGACTTGTTGCTTCTCTATTAGATGGCCTATTGTTTAACTCAAGCCTTTAAGACCCCAGATGTGATATCTTTTAATAGCCAGGCACCATCAATTGCCTTTGCCACATATGCTTATGCATCCATTTTATCTTCAGCGATTGTGCCAGGAGGGTCATGACAGAATGCCAGGTTGTTAGAACAAAGTGTACTGTATTGTATTGCTATATAAAGATATGTATATAGGCCAATTTGTCTATTTTTATGAACTAATGTATTTAACATGTACACACCTATGCTTATACAGCTATCCATAGCTTTGCTTCCTAGATCTTTCCTGGTTCCTTTTACCTTCCTCCTGCCCCCAAGTCACATTCCCCTTCTTCCACCTAATTCCTCTCAGCTAAATTGCTGTTGCTGTGACACCCCCTGGATTTCTATGTCCTGTTGTTGATTTTAATTCCCTAGTTGTTCCCTCTCAATGGCATTGTTTGCCCACTGCTCTCCCCCACCCCACCTCCTCCTCCCCAAAAGTCCCTCTAAACCATTGGTCCATGCCTTCTCCTCAAGTTGCTTCCCATGCCTATCCTATATAGGTAGGCACACCAACAATAACAGAGACCAAACAAAAAGAAAACAAAAGATTGAATTAAAAGAAAAGAGGGGAAAAAAGGAAAAGAAAGAACAAAGTTAGCTAGCAGGGGAAAAAAAAAACCCCACAAAATTTGAGTTCTGTCCACTGACCTTTATGATTATCTCCCCACTGGTCCTAGGGCAATTCCAGGACCTGCCCCTCTTAGCTTAAAGTCTATTTGGGGGGCTCATCAGGGGTTTTGTGACTCTGCTCCCATGGCTGATCTGTCATTTTCCCTTCTTGGTTTAACCCTCTGTGGGGTGTTCAGACCAGACTAACTCCCTGCTGTGTAGCCCCAGTATTGTCCTCTACCACAGTGTGCTCCAGTGAGGGGACATCACGTCTTGAGCGGTTGTCAGCCCTACATTCCTCTCTGTGCCTTAGCAGCTACGTGCAGGGACATTGACCTCTGGGCTTGGTGTGCCAAAGGGGGGTCTGGACCATCCCTCTCTCTTTTTTTTTTCTTGATTTGCTTCTGTGTGGGCATGGCATGCCAGCCCCTCTCCCTGACCTGTAGGCATAGTGTTGTCCTCTGTAACACAGACTTCTAGAGAGGGGTCCAGTTAGGCTCTGATTGAGGCCAGCACTGTAGCCACTCTTTTCTTGTGTTGCTCCGCATGGTTAGGTTGTCCTCAAGGTTTGGTGCACCGTGCTGGGGTCGGCCTGCACTCTTCCAGTTCTGTGGAGATATAACCAATACTTTCCCCCTGGGTGTGTTAGTGCCTTGCTCCCCACATGCCATTGTCCCTCCCCCTGCCCATTTTCCATACCCCTTCCTCCCTTCTTTGTGTTGGAGTAACATGTACCTCCTTGGGTTTGTTTTGACCCCAAGCCAACTGCCTGTACCTCAACCCATATAGTGGGAGCTAAGTGGCTTTTCTTCTATACCTACGGTGATGATTATACTTAGCTTAGGGGACTCAAGTTGTACTTGTCCTTTTGTGTTTGGCTAAATTTGCTTAGCATAATGTCCTCCAACTTTTCCCATGAAATGATGAGCTTCATGTGATCATCCATGCTTTTTTAATGATGCAAAGTTCTCCATTGTGTGTACATGCCAGAATTTTCTAATCCACTCATCTATCAATGGAAATTTAGGTTGTTTCCAATTCTTTGTGACTGTGAATTATTCCACAACAAACACTGGAGTGCAGACAACTGGCCGTGGTTTGATTCTTATCTCTTCTGGGTATATGCCCAGTAGAAGGATAGCTGTGTCATAAGATAACTCAATTTCTATTTGCTTTAAACATTGCAAGATCACTTTTCACAGAGGCTCTATGTACCTCAATGGCCACCCACAGTGGAGGAGAGTTCCTATACCGTCACACCCTCGCCAACATTTGCTGTGCTCTGGTTTTCTGATTTGGGCTATTTTCAAAGATGTTAGATGGTATCTCATGGTTGTTTTAATTTGCATTTCTCTAATGAGTCAGAGCATTTTATCGTATGTTTATTTGCCATTCGGGTCTTCTCCCTAGTGAAACTTCTTTTCAGGTCTTCTGCCCACTTCCTCAGGGAGTTAACTGTTTTCCTCTTTTTGCAGGCTAGAAGGGTACTGTATATTTAGTAATAAGCCCTTTGTCTGTTGTGTCATTGCTAAAATTCCTCTCCCAGTCTCTGGGTTCTCTTGTTATCTCTTGGTGAAGTCTTTGAATGCATACAGGTGTCTTATCCTTAGTGTATCCCACTTATTGATTTCAGATTCACCTGTGTAGCCTATGTATTCCCTAAGCTAAGGTTCTTAAGTTTGTCCTGATTTTTTCATTGATGGCCCTGATAGTTTTGGAGTTTACTTCTAGGTCTACGATTCACCTTGAGTTTGATCTTGTGCACGGGGTGAGGTAAGCGTCTTGTTTCATTTTTCCATAGGTGGATATCCATTGTTTCCAGCACCACTTGTTAAAGAGGATATCCACCTTTCAGTTGATGCTTTTAGGCTCCTGTTGAAGATTAGTTGTATATATCCTGATGGCTTTATTTATGTGTTTTCTGTTCTTTTCCATTGGTCTGAGAATTTCTCATGATACCAATATCATGCTGTTTTGACCACTGTGGCTGTGTAGTAGCTGTTAAAGTCAAAGAAAACAAGTCCTCCAACTTAGTTGTTCTTCTTCAAGAGTTCTCTGCTAATTCTGGAGTTCTTCCTTCTCCATATGAAATTGGTGGTCAGTTTTTCCAATTTTTTGAAGAGAGTTGCTGGTATTTGAATCAGGATAGCATTAAATGTATTCAGTCCTTTGGGTAAGATGGACATCTGTACTATATTGAGTCTTCTGACCCACAAGCTTGGGATATTCTTACATTTGAGGAGGTTGATTTTGGTTTCCTGTAGTAGGGTCCTCCAGGTTTTCTTGTGTAAGTCTTTGGTTTTTTTTGTTAAATATACCCTTAAATATTTCAGTTTGTTCTTGGCTAGTGTGAAGGGTACTGCCTTCTTGATCTCCTCTTCCAAGGTCTTGTTCAATGTATATGTAAAATCAATAGAGTTCTGTTTGTTGATCTTGTACCTTGCCACTTTTCCACATTCCACTATCACTGTCAGTACTCCTGTTGTGAAGCTTTTGAGATTTTTCAGTGTATAGAATCATGTTGTCTGAAAATAGTGAATTTTATCTCCACTTCAAAGTAAACAGTTATGTTTTAAATGGTCTTATATGGTTTGGGTATATGTCACTCCACCTCCGGAGAAGCTCAATTGAGCTGCAGCATAAAACAGGCCAGGAACTGACTGTAGGAAACCAACTCAATGACGACTAACAACAACAAAGTGGAGCATCACCAAAGCGGAGGAAAAGAAGAAGTCTCTCAATGAAATGGGTTGACACGGTGGCTGCAACTGTGGAATCAACATAGGACCAATTGTGAGGATGGTGCAGGACCGGGCGATGTTTCCTTCTGTTTTGCATAGAGCCTCCATAGTTCAGAAGTAACTTGATAGCACCTGACAACAAAAACAACAATTCAATATTGATTAAACAAAGATATCTATTTTTCTGCATAAAGATAGATTTTATTTGCTGTCATCTGTCAAACTAGTTGTAGTTCTTATTTTTCACTCACATGCCTTATGCCTTCAAAAGTTTCTTCCATAAAGTAATCAGGAAAGTCAATGGAATTAATGTGTAGCTTCAAACATTTATTTTATTATCCACTAAACCAATAGGCAGAAACATAGGAAACCAAGAATTCTGCATTCCCAGGAATTTTCACAATTTTCCAAATTATCCAAGGTTCCATGTCCACTTTGCTACCTACAATTAATTTCTCTTCTATTAAATATGTTCTGAAATATTCTGAAAATCAGAATGATTTTACATGTTCTAATCCCATATTCTTCTTCAACAACCTGTGCTTTGCAGAAACCATGGAGTACTTGAAGCACTTACTGATGAATAAATATCAAAGAATAGAGCTTGAACCAAAAATAACAACATTTGAAACAGATGAAAGGCTGATGTTGTCAAAGATTGACTTGACACAAATTAACAAGCAATAGTCATGAAAGTAACCATTAAGAAATAATTTAAAAAGTATTACATTGGACAAATATCCTACAAAAGACCTCTTTAAAGCAGAAAAGCACAAAGATAGTACTTTGAAGATTAATATCTGTCTGACTCAAGCTTTGGTATGTTCAATCACCTTGTATGCATGTGAAAGTTTGAAAATTAATAAGAAAGACCAAAAAAGAATGTATGCCTTTGGGTTATGGTGTTAGTGTATGATATTGAACATACCATGCACTCTCAGAAAAATGAATAAAATAATCTTAGAAGAAATTTAGCTAGAATGCTTCTTAGAATGAGAATGGTAAGGCTCTGTCTCATATCCTTTGGGCACATTGTCAGAAGGGACAAATGTCCAGAAAAAGGTTTCATACTTGGTGAAGAAAAGAGTCAGAGAAAAAGCAAGCAAACAAAAAAATCAATTAAACTGATTGATATGGTAGTTGCTGAGGTCAAATGAGGATGGCATTGAAAATAGGGGATGCAGAATATACATGAATGCATTTTTAAAGAAATATTGTTTTATCAAGTTGAACAGTAAATGACTTTTATTATCAAGACAGAAGAGGTCAAATGAGATCAAACAGACCTAAAAATGAGCTCAAATAGTAATGATTGTTATCATGATTCCAAAAGGGGCAGTGTTTTGTTCTGTTGTACATGAGGTCACTGTGAATTAAAAAACGATCAGATGGAAACTAACTATATAAAATACAATTTTGGAGTTCTGATACAATTAATTCTTTTCAAAGGATACATCATTAAACTTAGCTATTATTGTTATTAGAGGCTGTCCAATTGGCTCTGACTCATAGCAACCCAAAGCACAACAGAACAGAACACCATCAGGTCCTGTGTCTTCCTCAGAATGATTTCCATGTTCAAGCCCACTGTTGCAGCCACTGTATCAAACTATCTTGTCCAAAGCCTTCCTCTTTTTCACTGCCCTTTCAATTTACCAAGCAAAATGTCCTTCTCCAAGCACTGGTCTTTCCTGTTGTACAAAGCATAAAGTCTTCCATTCTTGCCTCCTTGCAATATTATGGCTGTACTTATTCCAAGACTGATTTATTTGTTTGTTCTTTAAATGAGTCATTGTACTTCCAGTACTCTTACTCAATACCATAGTTTAAAGACATCATGTTTTTTTCTTTTTTATTCTATGTTCAACCTTCACATGTATATGAGATGATTGAACATACCATGGCTTGGGTGAGGTACACCATAATCCTCATAGTAACATCCTTGCTGATCAATATTATCAAAAGAACATGTGCAGCAGATTTACCTAATGTAGTGCACTGTCTGGTTTCTTGACTGATGCTTCCATGAGCATTGATTGTTAGTTATAAATTTTATATTTGCTTTCTAAAACTGTAATTATTCATTATTTTAAAACTTGCATAGTGTTCAGAGTACTGGTGTCCTTCTTCTTATCCTTAATTCATTTTATTCTCATCCAAAGAAAAAGAAATATAACAAAAGATTTGGTTGTAATTATTCATTTAAACAATTTATAATTTTTTAGTATCAAGCATTATTTAAAATAATATGCCTATAGGACATTTACATACTATGCCTGTTTCAGCTACTAGAAATAATAGGTCCATATGGGTTTCAATTTAATTTCAAAATAAACCTATCGTCATTGAGTCCATTTTGATTCAATAAGTTTATAGAACAGAAAAATTGGTTCCTCATAGTTCATGAGAATAAAGTTTGCAGGAACAGACAGCCTGGATCTTTTTCCTCAGGAGTGACATGTGGATATGAACTGACATCCTATTAGGCCAATGCTTGACCCACAGTGCCACGAGGTCTCCTTACTGCTAAAATAGATGTCCTGTAATTCACCATAAACTGTACCATCTATCTTTTAAGTCAAACAAAATGACCTACTCTGTCTTAACATAAAAAGCCTTTTACTGTAAATCTTAGGAAAACCATTTTGCTTTAGAAATGTATTCATGTATATTTACTCAATCGTCAATGCTATCCTCATTGCTTATGGATAAAAAGAAACAAACTCTTTTTCTGGTTAAATGACTTATTTGATACATCACCAATGACAAAGGCAAATAACAGAAAATAACTCTTGAGAGAGGTAGGTGTATCATGTGAATCTAAATGAACATGTTTAAAGTCAAAGAAAACTGTATGATTTTACAAAAAACTGAAAATTGAAAGCAAAGTAAATTTGGAAATGATAAAATAAAATGTTATTCATTTGAAACAGTTTATTTTTATGTTTTCAAAACTATTTAACACTATATTTATTTTAAATATGAAATTCACTTAATTGAATAATACTTGATAGCTTTCTTTTCTAAAACATAAATAAAATCTTTAATAATTTCTCCATGTAGCATAGTTCAGGTTATTTCAATATGAATTCATTGTCTTAAATAAGACCAATAATGGCATTTATTCTGACATACAGTTACATTAAATGGTGAGGAATTTGACAGAATTGACTTCATGGTAGTGAGTTTTTGTTTTGTTTTGATACTTGAAGTAAATCTCATGGTACACTAGGTTAAGGGTTCAACTGCTCACCAGTGGGTCAGTGATTTGAACCCACCATCCTCTCTGTTGGAGAAAAATAATTCAATCTTCTTTTTAAAAATACACACCTTCAGAAATTCTGTGGAGGAATGATATTCTCTTTTAGGGTCACTGTGTTTGGCAATGAGCATTAGGACATGATCTGAAGCTAGCACTTTGGATTAGCACTATGTATCATCCAACAATGGTTTCAGCAGTACATTGACAGGGAGCTTCTGGAAGTTCAGGCTGGAGTCAGAAGAGGATGTGGAACAAGGGATATCATTGTTGATGTCAGATGGATCTTAACACAAAGCAGAAAATACCAGGAAGAGCCTTACTAATGGTTCATTAAGATTGCTGCTACAAGCTGCTACTGTGTGGAAATAATAAATTATGAACAATATCAAGAAAAATGGGGATTCTAGAACACTACATTATGCTCATTCACAACTCCTATATGGATCATGAAGTATTTGTGCAAACAGGACCAGGGAATGCTACATGGTTTTAGATCAGGAAAGATGTGTGTCAGGGTTGCAGCCACTCACCATTCTTGTTCAATCTATCTGCTGAGCAAATCCTCAGAGAAGCTGGATTATATGAGTAAGAATGTGGCATCAGAATTGGAGGAAGACTTAGTAACAACCTGCAATATGCAGGCGACACCGTCTTGCTTATTGAAATTGAGGAGGAATTGAAGAACTTGCTGATGAAGATCAAGGATTCAGCCTTCATATGGATTACGACTCAATCTAAAGAAAGCAAAATCCTCACAACTAGACCAAGAGGTAATAATATGATAAATGGAGAAAAGGTTGAAGTTTAAAAGAATTTTTGTCTTACTTATTTCTTCAAGCAATGTTCCTGGATGCGGAATTTAAGAGATCAAAATACAATTTGCATTGGGTAAATCAGCTGTGAAATAAAAAACTCTTTAGGGTGTTGAAGAGTAAGGATGTTACTTTGAGAACTAAGGTGCACCTGACCCAAGCCGTGGTATTCTCCCTTACATCACATGTATAGAAAGTTGGATGTTGAATAAGGAAGATCATAGAAAAATCAAAGTATTTGAAATGTGGTGCTGGAGAAAAAATATTGAAATCACCATGGAATGCTAAAAGGTTAAGGAAATCTGACTTGAAATAAGTACCCCATGGAGTTCCTTAACAGACAGGATGGAAAAACTCCAACTCACACTTGAACCTGTTGTCAGGAGAGACTGGTCTCAATGCTTGCTAAAGTATAGGGAGAGCAAAAGAAAACAAAGCAGCAATGATAGGCTCAAGCATTAGAAAGTATAATTGTGAGATTGGAGCAGAAGTGGGTAGTGTTCCCTTCCCTTGTGCATAGAATTTGGTCAGACCAGACTGATGGCACCTAGCAAAAACAAGAATGAATTGGAATTGATTCTATGGCAGTGGGTTTGTTTGGATAACCATCCCCCAAACTCATGTTTTATGCAGAGACAAGTAATCACGGAATTTAAATTTCACATTTTATGGCAAAGATCACATGAAGTGACTGTGAGTCCAAATTAACTCAATGGCTGCGTTTTTTAGAGTTTTATCTTCAAGATTACAGACCACAGCCTTCACTATGCAGTGCATCTCAATGTAAAGAAAGCAACATTCTTCAAACCAACGAAACCAGTCTTGGAAAAGCACCTCCAGAATGCTCCTTCGACTCGGCAAGATTTCACCCCATGGGCTTTGGATGTGTTATCAGGAGAGACCAGTCCCAGAGAAGGACTTCATGCTTGTTAAAGTCTAGGGCCTGTGAAAAATCAAATGACCCAAATTGGCACAGTGACTCCGACTATGGGCTTGCACGGAAGAATGCTTGTCAGGCTGGGGCAGGACCAGGCACTGGTTCGTTCCGTTGTACATACAAACAAACTGTTTTGTTTTTGTTTGTCTCGCATTTAACTTTAACAGGATTTTTTTCGGTGATATTTAATTTATCTTTCAGGTTAAATACAATGCTAATTTGTAATGAGTCTAATCAAGTTCTTATAATTTAATTCTGTTATTTATGTATAGCAAAAACACTTCAAGGAAATGAGAAACCCTTGGGCCTGGTGATCATGAGACATTAATTTAGGAGTATTACAAAGAACATGCCAGTGGACATATCTGAACACATAAAAGACCCTCAGGAAGTAATTACTATTGTAATTTATTTCCTTATACTCGCACTAGCCTGACTTCTACCTATTTGCTCTCAGATCCATGTTTCTCTCCTGACCAATTGCTTCTTGCTAACTGGCCAATGGCTAGCACTGAAGAATGATTTTAAGGGGGAAATTTGGGAGAAGCACGCATCTGAAAGTGTAAGTTGGCATACCTGAAAATGCAGAGTTGAATATGATACGTTTCCACCAGAAGCCTTAGACGTAAGGTTTGGGCAGAACCCCCATCCTTTCTGTAGTTTTATTATTACTTATTTATAGATTTCTTGGTCATCTTATAAACTCTGCTACTCATCTGAACTTTTTAAATTCCTTGGTAGCTACTTCGTGGTACTAAATTATCTGATATAGTTTTTAATTTCCTGACAGGCTACTCTGACCCTTTTATAATATTTCAAGAGTAATTACTGTCAAACATCTTTATATTTTGAATAGTAGAAACCAAAACCCATTTTGGTTTGGAGTATTCATGTTCAGGTATTTACAATTGCTGACCATGTGTATTAGTCTAGGTACTTTGGAGAAACAAATCCACAGCGACTCAATGTATAAGAGAGAGTTTTATGTAAAGGAAACGTGCATCACGAAAACATCCCAACCCAATGCTTCCCAAGCCCACAAGTCCAACATTAACCCATACCCAACACCAGTCCACAAAGTCCTTCACCTCACAAAACAGAGGCAATAATGCCGACTGCAGGAGGAAAGCTGAGTCAGTGAACGTGTAAGCATCTCAGCACAGGCAAGGGTCTCCACAAAGCTGCTCCAGCACCCAGGGCTGCATCGGGATAGATCCATGCAGCTTCTCCTTGGGGATGTCTTGTAGGAAATCCATCTTGCAAGCTGAAGCAGGGAACTGCTAAGGCAGCTGCACCCGGTGCAACCATCACAAAGCAAGAGACCCGAGAACTACACAGGGGAGGCTTCACCACCCATTTATCCCTCTGCCTTTCAACCAGCACCACATGTGATTATCGGCCAGGCTGGCACAATTAACTAACTCACCATGGAAATGATTGTAGTTTAAGTATTAAAGAGAAGGCAAACTGAAGTCCTGTTTTTTGATCTACAAGTAACAAACAAAGCAAAATGCTTTAAATTGCTGTAGAAAACGTTTAGCTGCATTAAGTACTAGCCTTATAGTTATTTGATAAATCACCTAACAAATATTTCTTAGAAAAAAATGTTAATAGCTTACATTTATTTTTTTTATTATTTATTCACTGTGCACCATTTTAAGCATATCTAATACATTATTATAGTTAAACACTCCAACATTTATAGAAGGTAGATGCAATCATTAGCCTCTTTGTAGGCGTTAAATTGAGACTTACGAAAGCTAAGTGACTGGTGCATGTTGTTCCAACTATAAACAGCTCGGGAAAGTTGATCTCAAAGACTGAAATTTTAGTTCTCATTGGATGCTCCCCTTCAATGTCCTGGTAAAGGGCTTTAGAGGAAAAACAAAAGCTGGGTAAATCCAATTCAGGTTATAACTCTGGAAAGACAGTGCACAAGGCTAATTTAGAAAACACTGCATCCTTTCACTCATAGCAATCCCACAGGACATGGTAAATGTTGGTTTGCCTAGTTGTGCTAACATATGGGCAATAAAATTACCAGGAGCAATATTTTTTCCAATATGCTTTCTCACTCACCTCCCTTAATTTATGGAATTAAAATTCCTGGATGTAAATCCACGGCATACAAACTAATTCCAATTAATATCGACTCTATAGGGCAGACGCAGACTAAAACTGTTCCCAGGAGATCCTGAGGCCATACGTGTTTACATAATCAGACTGCTTCCGTTTCGCTTCCTCCATGTGCTGCCCCTCTACTTTACCAACCACGATGTCCTTCTCCAGTGACCGCTCTCACCTGACACCGTGGCAAAGTATGGACGATTGTTTTGTCCTTTTAGCCATCCATGGTACTTTTGATGCTCTTCTCCAGCACCATAGTCCAAGTATATCTATTCTTCTTGGTCTTCTGTATTTGATGTACAACTTTCACATGCGTTTGAAAGTACCATGGCTTGTTTAGGGGCAGCTGGGTCCTCAGAAAAACATCCCTGTTTTCAATATTCAATATTCTGTGCAGGATATTTACCTAATGCCACATGTTTTTTGACTTCTTGTCTGCTTCCATAAAAATTGATTGTGGATGCAATCAATCCCTAATCCTTGACAATCTCAACCTTTTCTTTTTTTATCAGGATGATACCTATTGGTCCAGTTGGAAGGATTTCTGTCTTCTTTACCTTGAGTTGGAATCCACACTGAAAGCTGCAATCCTTTTGCTTCATCAACAGGCGCTTCAAGTCCTTCCCACTTTCAGCAAGCAAGGCTGTGCCATCTGCGCATCACAGGTCGTTCAGAAGCCCTCTTCCATCCAGATGCCATATTCTTCTTCATGTAACCCAGCTTGTCTGATGATTTGCCCAGCACACAGATTGAGTAAGTATGCTGAGAGATACTGTCCTGAGTCATACCTTTCCTGATTTTAAATCATGCAGTATTCTCTTGTGTTCTCACAACTGCTTCTTGATCCATGTACAAGTTCCTCATAAGCACAATGAAGTGTTCTGGAATCCCCATTATTATCAAAACTATACATAGTTTGCTATCATCCACAAGGTCAAATGCCTTATTATAGCCAATGAGACACAAGTGAACATCTTCCTGATCTTCTCTGCTTTCTTACAAGATCCATCTAATGTCAACAATGATACCCTTGCCTTGTTCCTTGTCATCTTCTTAATCAGTCCTGAACCTTTGGCAGCTCCCCGTCAATGTGTGTTCTCTTTCGCTTTTTAAAAAAATAATTTTTAATAATTTCCATTTTTCCTAGATTTATAATTTTTACATCCCAAGTTCTTATTATTAATTGATTTCTTTTAATTTTGAGTCCTGCCCCATCAGTAGCTGAAGGCCCCAAAGGCTGTGCTCGCATAGACTTACTCCAGCTGTGCCATTGTGGTCGACTCCACTTTGAGAAGACAACTCATCCTCAGTCGTATTTTGAGTGCTTTCCAACCCAAAGTACTCATCTTCTGGCAGCATCTCTGACAATGCTCTGTCTCTATTCACTAGTTTTCACCGTCACAGCAACACACAAGTCACCAGAGTAAGATGAATTGACAGACAAGTGGTGAGATCTAAGAAAGGGTTAGGGTTTACAAGCTGACATCAGTGGGTGAGAGAAGAGCCGCTGCCACAGGACGTGGGAGTACAAACAAGAGATATAAACCAAAGCAGAGAGCAATGTTTGCTCAGACTGAGAATCAAGGTCACTAAAGACTCACCTTATATTTATTTCAAGACATATAAATTCTAAGTTCTGCTCTGCCCCTATCTAAAATCTGTGTATATAACAGGAGCTCCTGCGATTACTTGAGCATCTCCCCATCAATGTAAGAGAAGAGACAATAATCAGTATCTCATAATTCACCTATAGGATAACAAACAATATATAAGAATGAAAAATTGTCTTCATGAGACAAGAGGTCAAATATGTCTCAGTAGCCTACTTTGGAGCTTTTGATGTTCTAGCAAACCCTCAAAACAGATGTGCTTTCAATTAATCTAGTGAACTCTCTCCATGTATAACATGAAATAATTTTCTTTAAAAGGTGTCAGTTCTTGGTCATAGAAGTAGAAGAAAGTTATATATTCTCCGTATTTATTTCTTGGGCTTCAAATAACAAAAGTTCAATGGAATTTAAATTCTTCCCTGACAGTTCAAGAAAATGATTTATATATTACACACATTTGTAGTTGAGATTGTAAGGTGAGCTTTCTATTTCACTGCATGAAGCGATTGGTTACTTTAATAAAAAGAAATATTTGGATGAATAAGAAACTGTCAGTTTTTAAAATGGCAGACGGTGTTTTTCTCCACTCCCCAAGAGCATCCTTTAATTTAATATGAAATCTCTCTGTGTTTAAAAAGGATCATAATCTCAGCCTTAGATTATTGTAAATGTATTAAATTGATAACTCTCCTAGTAGTAATTGTCTAAAATAAGCATTTGGATATTTTAACATTGTTTCCTAAGACAATAGCTATCCTCTATGTGCCTGAAGCAAGACAAAGCCCTGTCTTACTGGATGAGGGAAGGAGCCTTATTGATGTAGTGGGTTAAGAGCTGGGCTGTGAAGCACAAGGTTAGCAGTTGAAAATCACCAGCTGCTCTATGAGAAGATGGGACTTTTTGTTTACATAAAGGTTTGCAACGCCAGAAACCCAGAGAGACAGTTTTATTCGCTCCCTTTGTATTGTTGGTATGAGCCAGAATCAACTTGATGGCAGGTGAGTTTTTGAGTTTGAAATAGATGAGAATGCTACATTGTTGTCTTTGGACATATAGCACTCATTAATCAGTTTTTTTGAGCTTGAGAAAATTCCTTTAGGATACCTCATCTGAAGATTTAGCCTGATGGCTTTTGATGCAATAAATGTAACCATCATGAATAGAATGTAAAGCACTCTGTCTCTTCAAAGTCATCTACTGAGTTATCTAGTGATAGAGTTTGGTTGCCTGCATCAATTTTCTCTCTCCGTCAATATATATACAACATGGACTCTTCTGAACTCTCAACTGTGTATAACAAAATTTGTGGGCTACAAAATGCTAATAAAATTATGTGTGATACTTTACTGAAAGATATTGCAATAATTGGATAATTCGATTAGAACAGTGGAAGATGATCCAAACCCAAACTCATTGCTATGGAGTCTGGGTCCGACTGGTATTGACCCTACAGGACAGGGTAGAACTGCCCTCTGGGGGCTTCTGAGACTGTGACTCCTCGCAGGGGTAGAGAGCCTCCTAGATAGCAGTGCAAGGGGTAATCTACCACACCACCAGAGCTCCCATTGAAGATAGTGGCTTCTGCAATTTCATCACCCCACTAGGCTGTTCAACTCTTCTTTTTTGTTATTATTTCAGTCTTTTGTATCATTTTTAGGAAGAATTATGAGCACTGGTGAAGGATAAGGGGACCTAGTGGTAATGTAGTTAATGTTTTGACTGCTAAACAACACATTAGCAGTTCAAACCCACCAATTGTTTCATCTGAGAAAAGGCAGACTGATCTTCTACCATACAGGTTTACCCGTGAATGTATATGCTTAATAGTATATGTGTGTTTATTTTTGTTGAAATAAATATGGTGGGGTATACAGAGGACAAAGCAATGAAAACTTATTAGATATAATCAAACCCCTTGAAGGAACAAATCACAGACCCTGGGATGCCGGGTCTATAGTCCCGGGCACACCAAGGTCAATGGCATAACGTAGTTCACACAGACAATGTTGCACATCCTAATATAGCAACTGGACTCTTAGCAGCTAGTGAGCAGCCATCAAAGACTTGACCATTGTTCTTTTCCCGTCCAGAGAAATAGAACGATGAAAATCAAAAGACATATGAAAGCAATTAGTCCAATAAACTGATGTAAACCTTTGTCTCTAAATCCTTGAGACCTGAAAACCCAGCTGGTGCCCAGGTACCATAACAAGCACCCTGAAAGGATCACATTCCCAACCACTGTGTAGAGTTAAAGAAAAAAAAATGTAACAGAACTCAAAATCATAAAAAGCCAATATCACTTGTCTGATAATAACTGTTGGGTCCCAAGACTATGCCTTTATCTTTCAGATCTGAAATTGAATCAACCCTATGTTAGAATATCAACCATTTAAACTCAAAGGGGCATCAAAAGTTACATACCTAAGGATGATGTTCAAAGGGTTAGGAGAGAAGGAGGCAAGGAAACAGGAACGCCAGCAAAGAAATGGGGTAAGCAACGGCACACGAGGGGAAATACAATGGCACATCAGTGAAATCAACATGTGTATACATGCACAATTAAGACGGCTATATAAAATTTCACATCGTTCATGGAATATGTTATTAAAAATCTTAACCTAGGGCCATTCTACCATGTTCTATATTGTTGGCAAGTGTCAGAATCTACTTAGCTGCACTAGCAACATCCATGGCCTAATGGCATCCCAGTTTGCTTAGTGATACTCTAGATGAAGCCATATTTAGGTTGTCTTCAATTTGTGGAAATTATGAATAAAGGCAGTACAATATTTTCATTGATTTGTGTAAGTACAGATTTCATTTCCTTTCTGAAATAATAAATGATGTTTAATTTAATTATTATCTTAGTTCAGATTTAGATAGACTACTAGAAAATTTCCCTTTTGCATCCAGCTATTACTTTTATTAGGATATAACATTATTATAGAACATTACTACAATTAATGAAACATTTTGGGTACATTATTATCAACTACAGTCCACATTTTATGCAGATTCTCTTAGTTTTTATTAAATTCTCTCTTTCTCTCTCTCTCTCTCTCTCTTCCTTTAAAAGACCCAATCCATAATACTACATGGCATATTGTAATATTGTCTCCTTAATCTTCTCTTGACTGTGATAATTCCTCAAAATGTTCTTTTCTTTTTTTTTTTGATGATCTTGAAGGTTTGGGAAAAAATGATCAGGTATTATGTACACTATCCTTCAGTTAGAATATGCCATGTCAGACATTTTATCATGATTAGATTGGGGGGAAGACCACAGGAGAAAACTGCTATTTATTAGTTCAGTTTCAAAATACAAGACTTGTCTGTCCATTTGTCATGCTGTGGTGGCATGTGTGTTGTGATGCTGGAAACTATGTCTGGTATTTTAAATGCCAGCAGAGTCACCCAAAGTGAAGTGGTTCCAGCCGAGCTTCCAGACTAAGAAGACAGAGTAGAAGCACTCAGCCACCCGCCTCAGAGGAAGTAGCCCCTGCAAATCTCACGCAGAGTATCAGACATCGTCAGATACTGAAGGCCTAGGAAATGGCAGGAGCAGACAGTCAGAGACAGGCCTTGAGAACGGACTCCTCCAGCCAGACGGCACTCAAAATATGATGGAGGAGGAGCTCCTTTCTTGGAGTGGAGTCAACCCTGGTGACCTAACTGGAGTCAATCTCGGGGGAGTGAGGCCGTCAGGCTCTTGATTTGCTGGGAAGGTACAACTAAAACTAAGAAGAATTCACTTCAAAAATATGCTAATGATCTGAACTTGGAATGTATGAAGTAAGAATCTAGGAAAATTAGAAGAGATCAAAAAATAAATGGAACACATAAAGATCCATATTTTAGGCAATGTTGTTGTAAGTAGGTGCCATCCAGTCGGTTCCGACCCATCGTTACTAGATGCACCAGAGAAGGAAACACTGCACAACCCTGTGGCGTCCCCACAATTGCTCCTATGGTTGAGACCATTGTTGCAACCTCGGTGTCAATCTATCTCTTTGTGGGCCTTGCTTTTCTTCCCTGCCCCTCTACTTTACCAAATATGGTATCCTTCTCCAGGGACTGGTGTCTCCTGACACATGTCCAAAATAGGTACGATGAAGCTGTGCCCCCTTGCCTTTAAGGATCACTCTGGCCATACTTTTTCCAAGACATGCCAGTATGTCTTTTTAGCAATCCATGGTACTTTCAATATTCTTCTCCCTCACCACAATTCAAATGCATCCATTCTTCTTTGGTCTTCTTTATTCAATGTTCAACTTTCACATGCATATGATGCAATGAGAATACCATGGCTTGGGTCAGGTACTTAGTCCTCAAAGTAGGATCTTTGCCCTTCCATACTCTAAAGAGGTCTTGTGCAACAAATTTACCTAATGGAATATGTCTTTTGATCTCCTGACTGTTGCTTCCATGAGCATTGATTGTGGATCAAAGCAAGACACTATCCTTAACAACTTCAAAACATTTTTACATTCATCATGATGTTCCCTATTTGTCCAGTTGTGAGGATATTTGTCTTCTTTAACCATTGAGTTCTGAATCCCTACACAAAGTATCAATCCTCACTCTTCAAGTCTTCTTTGCTTTCAGCAAGCAAGATTCTACCACTTGAATATCTCAGATTGCTAACAAACCTTCCTCCAATCCTGATGCCATATTCTTCTTCATATAATCCAACTTCCCTGATTATTTGCTAAGCATAGAGTTTGAATAAGTGCAATAAGTGGGCACAATGATGACTCACTCATTTCATGATTTTAAACCAAACTGTATTCCCTTGTTTCATTTGCACAATAGTCTCTTAACCCATGTACAATTCCTTGTGACCACAATGAAGTGTTCTGAAATTCCCATTCTTCTCAAGGTTATACATAGTTTGTTATGACCCATACAGTCAAATGCTTTGTCATGGTCAATAAAACACAAGTAAACATCTTTCTAGTATTCTCTGCCAAGATCCACTTAACATCATTGATGATATCTCTAGTTTCACATTTGTCCTCTTGAAAATCCATCCAGAACCTCTGACTGCTCCCTGTCAATTTACTACTGTAACCATTGTTGGATGATCGTTATCAAAATTTTACTTACATGTGATATCAGTGATAATGATCTATAGTTTGTACCAAAAAGAGCTAGTCAACATTCCACCATTTCAGGCGGTAGCATATGAGCAAGTACCAATGATGCATTAGCAAAAACAAAGCACCAAATATTATAGAACACTGACTGAAATCCAACAAACTGATGAAGCACTGGGATCACTCACTGATCTATGTCAGGACATTTGGAAGACTGCTACATGCTCAACTGACTAGATGAGATCCAGGTTTGTACCCAACCCAAAGAAAGGGGATCCAACAGAATCCTTAAATCAGAGAACGAAATCATTCATATCACACACTACTAAAATTTTGCTAGATATCATTTAACAATGATTACATTGGTAGGGAGTTGTCAGGGGTTCAAGCAGGATTCAGAAGAGGTTGTCAAATAAGGAATCTCATTGCTGACGTCAGCTGGATCTTTGTCAAAAGTGGAGAATACCTTAGCTATGTTTACTTGTGTTTCATTGACTATGCCAAGGCATTCAACTGTGTGGATCATAACAAACTGTGGATAATCTTAAGAAAATGGGAATTACATAACACTTCACCGTGCTCTTGAGGAACTTGTGCATGGATCAAGAGACAGTTGTGGGAACAGAACAAGGGAAGACTACGTGGTTTAAAATCAGGAAAGGAGTGTGCCAACCTGATTCAATCTGTATGCTGAGCAAATCATCAGAGAAGCTGGACTTTATGAAGAAGAATGTGGCATCGGGATTGGAGGAAGGTTTATTAGCAACCTGTGATCTGCAGAGAACTCCACCTTGCTTGCTGAAAATGAGGAGGATTTAAACACTTCCTGATGAAAATGAGGACGGTAGCCTTCATGGATCACCAGTCAGTGTAAAGAATACCACAATCCTCCCAATTGGACCAATAGATAACCATTACACATTAAGAAAAGTTGAGGGGGCAGTGAAAGGGAGGAAGGTCCTTCTGGAGATGGATTGACTGCTAGGCTGCCACAACATATCGGGCATAGGAACAGTTGTCAGGATGGTACATGGCTAGCAGTGTTTTGTTCTTTTGTGCATCAGGTGGCTATGAGTCAGAGCCAACCGGATAACAGCCAACAACAACACTGAAGATATGCGCTATGAATTATATTTATCACTGTGGTGTTAATCCTGATCTTCTGGCTTGGGCAATATTTGGTAGCTTGATCAAAGATAAAAGTTTGTCTTTTTTCTCTGTTTCATACTGTACTCCTGCAAATAAAATAACTATGAAGATATTGGGCGTTGATATGATTGCTCTTAGAAGTGGGCATGTAATGATATTCTCAGCATTCTTCTGTATTGGGTATGTGTCTATTCTCACACAGTTATTTATTTCATGGATAAACTGTTTCTATCAGACTGCATTTTTTAAATTAGCTATAGGAATTTAAGTATTGTCTATGGTTTTCCATTACTTGATAACTCATTTTTTAAAATGGTTGAATGATGTGACTTTATAAAGTTTGTACCACGCTTTGCTTATCCTACTTATATAGTGAAGGGCATTTTGGTTGCTTCTACTTTCTGTGAAAACAACCCGTTTTAATTATTGCTTGTTGCCTTCGAGCTGGTTCTCGCTGACAGCGACGCCGTGGACAACAGAGAAACACTGCTCCTTCTGGTGCCACCCTCACAAGTGCGGTGTCTGAGAATATGGCTGCAGATACTGCTTCAATCATCTTGTTGAGAGTCTGGCTCTCCTAAGCAAGTTTGGTTATCTGCCTGTTTTACACTGCCAATGAAACTTTCTGTAATCCTGCTGTCATGTTCTTCTTTATAATGGTCAGTTTCTTGGATTATTTTTGTCACAACTCACTATATCTTCTGCATTAGTTTTCAATGCATCACATCTTTCCTTGGGATGATCTCTAAATTCAAGTGGCATATACTCAAGATCATATTTTGTCTTTTTGGGGGACATGTTTTAAAGGTCTTCAATTTCAGCATGAACTTACATATTACACATAATCAATGCTCTGTTCCACATTTGGCCCCAGGTCTTATTTTGATGGATGATATTAAGTTTCTTTATAGGTTTATTTCCACATATTTAGCCAGTTTGATTCAGTCTATTATGTCTGTCCACTTGTCCAGGAACAAAGGAACACCTGTCCTTTGATGTTTTTGCAAAACGGGAATTTGGAAGGAAGTAGTCACTGGTTTTGCAAAATTACATCACAGGATTTCTAGCCTTGTTTTCTATCGACAAGGCTTTATTTTCCAAAAAAATTCTTCTTCTTTTTCATTCCTCATTTTCATTTGTGTTTCCAGTAATTATCTATGCATCTTGATTGCACATTTTATCAACTTCAGACTTAAGAATTTGGTGAGATTATTTAATATGTCATTACTCATTTTAATGATTTGTGGGCAAATATGAATATGAGTTGGATTAAATGGGCATCCTGTAGGTTTATAAAAATTATCCTTTCACAGATTTTTAAAATGCTATTTAAGGTGATAAATGTGACACCATACCATTCCTTGAACTTCTCATTTCTGACACTATAAACCACATGATTATCTTACTCAAAGTGTCTAATACCAGTCCATTTTAGCTTACTAATGCTTAGGATATTGATCTTTATACATTCCATGTCATTTCTGATGATTTCAACTTTTCCTAGATTCATACTCTGTACTTCCCATGTTCTGATGTTAAGGGGTGTTTGCAGTTGCTTCTTTTCATTTGGATTCCTGCCTCATCCGTGTTGAAGATCCAGAAAGCTCCATCCACATCATTTTGAGCGACTCCAGTTGAAGAAGCAGCTCTACCCTGGCTGTAGTTTGAGTGACTTCAAATCTGCATGGTCCATTCCCCAGGAAAAGGTGCATTCCCCTGGTAAAGGTGCTGCTTCTATCATGTTTCCGTGGCTCATTTTTTGTAGTGGACAATCTTTTCCTTTGGCCTTGTCTGGAAATTCTGCTGAGGTCTAGGGAGCACACATTGTGGTGCTGTTCATTTCTCTTGTCTTGGCATTATCCCATGGTGAGGTTACATGTATGAGATAACAAAGCAAAAGCAAACCATTGCCTGTTCCTGCACCATCTTCACACGTGTTTGTTTAAGCTTATTTCTATGGCGTCCATGTCACTCTAGCTTAGTGAGGGCCTTCCTCATTTCATTGGCTGTTTACCTTCTCAGCCTTCTTGTTGCTAAAGATCATTAGATCTATATTTCTCTGAGATGTATGTTTCTCTTCTGCCTGTGCCTGGTATAGTCAACATACTTCACCATAACATTTTCCCTTTGTTTAAAATAGTTTTATTGGCATATAAATCATACATCACACAATTCACTAGTTCAATCAAGTTAAGAAGTGTTGTGTAATCATCACCACAATCAATTTTAGACTGTTTTCTTTTTTGTATGCATGGTTGGTTCATATTCACTCCACCCCACCCCACCCCCAACTTCCTGTATCATGCTGCTAGGAAATTATCAACCTAGTTACTGTCTCTTTCGATTTATCTATACTGGATTTCCTGCACAGAAAAACATACAAAACAAAGACGAAAAACAGCAAATCACTAATGATGACAAAATAAAACAGCGTAAAATCTCAATGGAAAAGAAGGCAGAAAATATTAAAAACTGGGACACATTTAAAATGTCAAAAGGGAGATCAAATGGCACAGTGTTAGATTTTAACCAGACTACATCTGCCGTGGTCCACTTTACAGTGCGGTCTTCTAGCAGGGAAAGTCCTTCCTAGGCATTGACAGAGAAACTGCAGTTCTTGTGTACACCTTCTGGCAGACTGCAGTCCTTGTGAAATATTTGAGTTCATGCAATGTTTTTTGGTTTACTGTTCTAGCCATAACACTGAATTCATCGATGAAATGAGTTAGGGACTTGCTATTTCCTTCAGGAACAACAACAAAAATGGATGGAGACTGTGTAGGATCAAGCTGGAGCTGTAATGAGCCTCAAGTAAGTTTGTTTTCTCAAAAGCTAACAGATGGTGGTAGTCATCAATATCAAGCCTCGTAGACTTAGATTGCATTAGTGACCTGAGTGGATCGCTATGGATAAAGCAATGAATGAATGGGAGATGAAAAAGTGAGCATCAAATATTTAAGGAGATATGTATAATCTGAAGATATCCCTTAGTACTTACTTTATTTTTAAATTGTGTTTCAACTTTAAACCATCACATGTTCTCTCTTAAGACTTTTGTTGTTCATCCATAATAATTTTTCATGATAACATGTTGTCCCCACACCAGGCAAGGCTGAACAACTTCATTTGCCTGAAGCAATGAAAGCATTCCAGCTAACGGGTCTGAAGTGCAGAATGAGGTCATTCTGTCAGCACCTTAAGGCCTCATCCTTTCAGACTCACATGCTATTTCCACAAAACCACTTGCTAAATGACTTGATTTGACAAGTTTGTCTCTTCAAAATGGATTTCCAAATGGCTAATATCTTTAAGAGTATAAACAGCATTGAAGTAGCATTTAAATATCTACTATTGTAAATAAAACCATTGCATTTTTCCTTTAAACCCAATTAAGAAAGCTATGCAGAGATAACATTCTTTGTAGGATAAAGAAGATCTTATTGTACTGGAAGGATCCAAAAATGGGATTCAAAAGCAACTTGTAAAATTCCTGAAGCAAGAAGCATATCAGTGATAATATAGTAGTATAATCTGCCTTAGTATTCAGGGATAAGCCAGGACTTCCAGAGGTTCAAATAAGAATACTTCTGATGCTATTTCCATACTTACTTTATTATGATAACATGTGTGTTACCATGAAATGGCCTGTAAGATATTTCTATTGTCAAATAAAAATGTAATTAAAATGCTTGGTTATCCAGTTTATAAATAAAAATGTATACCATTACAAAATGTAAACCATTTATGAATTTGAATCCAGAGTGTATCCGGAAACAAAGATCATTTAAAAATAAAATCTTGATTAGACTGTTAAGTAAAAGGATTTCCCTTTGAAATCAGAGTATTAGGGAAATAGTATTTCGTTGGGTTCTTTCTTCTTTCCTAATGTTTTGACAGTTCCTTGAAACTAATCTCAGTCTTCAGCTCTGGTCTTTGCCTTCGGTTTCATGCATTCAGCATACAAAAATGAAGAGATGGGATCTCTGCATTAATTATTTATCACAATGACAGGAAATATTTTACATATATGAACTGAGAAACACTCAAACTCTTTTTCCTCCTAATTTCCTTACATGCTAAAATTACAATAAACTTTTCTGGAGACACGTTCCTTTTAGAGATCATCAAATGTATGAGGGGAGATTTAAACTTTCATGAAATAATGAAATGATAGAAATTTTCCATGACTTTAAAAGTGTTTTCAGATACATCACCAATTACTTTATTTAGAGATTAAAACTGAATCCTGTTTCCATATATACCCACATTTTACTGACTGTTTTGCAAATCCAGACTAAACCCCCGGCATGTTAAAATGACATTTTTTAAATGGGAGCTATAGATTTCAAAGACAAGACCAGAGAGGCATGTCCGCACATCTTTTTCCATGTCCGGGTCAACACACAGGTTCTTCTGCTTCCTGCTATTGCTGGACCGCAAGCCTCAGTTTGTCTGTTTCTAAAGAACGCGGCTGCCAGCACTGCACTGAACAATCATAGATTGTCAGTCAGAAATTCTTTCAAGGTCTCATAGAGTGAAAATAAAACAACAACAGCAACAACAATGGCTAGCTCAGCTCCCAGGTAAAACAATCCCCTGGGAGCTGTGTCTGAAGACAGCCTTCACCCCTCAGGAAGCAGTGATGCCTACATGTGCTTCTAATTCCGTCCCATTGAGTATTCGTGAATAAAATGACCTTCTTCTCTTTGACGGAGACAACCTCAAGCTACACTAATCCTATTCTTTTTTTTTCTGTTTCTAATAGTGTTGACATATATATTGACTATTAAAGGAGTTGCCATCACAATGGGCCAGTCCAATGGTTGCCTTCAGTTTGGCTTTAAGAATCCAGTCATTCTATGTGCTGCTGATTTGGGGCACTTCAAGTTAATGGCAAAACAGGGAAACTATTCAAACAATATTTTAGTTTTATGGAGAATTACTAGGTGGGAAAATACTGACCAAAGAATTGATAGTTCAAGTACATTTAGAGGCCCCTCAGAAAATAAACCTGTCTATCTACTTCTGATATCAGCAGTCTTTGAAACTCCCAGAGCAAAGTTCTCTTTTTAAGGACAGGAGGTCACCAAGAATAGGAATTGATTCATTTGTTTATCCTGCAAATAGTTTTGACTCTACATAAAGATCGGCAGCAGCACATCTGGGTATATTGGGGTGGGTGTGTTGTTTACTGTGGTAAGGGGAAACCATGCCCGGGGGTACTGTGAGACCCACCCCTTGTCTGTCAGTTTGTGGTACGCTGGTGACTTGAGCGCTGCTGTGATGTGTGAAGCTATGTCCCGAGTATTTCAAATGCCAGTAGAGTCACTCAAAGCGCACGGGTTTCAGCAGGGCTTCCAGACGAAAGCAGTGTTTCATTTTGTGCGTCTGGCATGAATCAGAACCAACCCAAAGGAACCTGACAACTGAGAGGTAAGAGACTGTGAAGAAGGACTTATTAAAGCATCTGGGCTGGTGTTTGGTAATGTTGGAGAGGGTTAAAAGAAGTGGGACTTTTCTCTGGGTTGAACAATATCAGGAAGTGAAATCACTTTAAGACGGGATACCTGAGCAAATCTAATCTTTCAAGAGGGAACAAGAGAGCAAAGAAAATGTTTGAACCTCTAAGAAAGTGGCAGTTAACCTGCTCTAAATCTTGGGCCAATTCAAAATTCATGTGGCAAAAAACAAAAGAAAGGATAAAAAAGAACAGGAACAACAAGAAAAATAAAGTTTAGGTCAGAAGTTCCATGTCAAAACGCAGGCCGAGTGGAGAATATAGCCCTAGGCGAGATCTTGGGGTATGGGTACCGAGTCAAGAACTGTCCTTCCTCTTCTGTTGTAGTTGTTTTCAGGTGCCTCGGGGTGTTTCTGCCCCATTGTGAACCATGCACACCCGATGAACCACTGCCAAATCTGGCATCATCGCTGCAATTGCCCTTATGTTTTTGAGCTCATTACTGCATCCAGCTTGTTGAAGGGCTTCCTCTTTTTCGACCCTCTACCACCGGATAACATGTTCAAAATATGGGATTTAGTAGCATCATTTTTGCTTCGAAAGAACATTCTGGCTGTATTTCCTCGAAAACAGATGTGTCTGTTCTTCTGTCAGATCATGTTAATTTTCATGTTCTTTGCCAACACCCTAATTCAAATTCATCAATGCTTCTCTGATCTTTCTTCATCATTGTCTGATTTTTGCATACATATGAGGCTACAGAAAATGCTATATCTTGCCTCAGACATAACCTAGTTTTCCAAGTGGCAGCTTTGCTTGGGAAGACTTTCAAGAGGTCTTGTGTAGAAGATTTGTTCAATGCTATATATCCTTTGATCCTCTTAGTGATATTTGGTAAATTCTAAGACAAATTTATTAGATGGCATTTGTGCATGAAGTACACTCTGCTTTATGATAGTTTTCATCAGATCATATTTTTGTGAGATTATTTCAAAAAGTGAGTGTTCTGTCAATATATGAAATTTGGTGCACTTAATTTCAAAAGTGCAGCATGGATTATGATAGAATTTCCAGCCTAAATTCTCACTGCCATTGACTGCATAATGACCCTGTAAGGCAGAGTAGATCTGCCTTTCTTGGATTACCATGATGGGAACTCTTTCTGAGAGAAGAAAGCCTCATCTTTCAGAATTGCCAGTGATCATTAACTATTTGATCCCTTTTTGAGAGTTTATAGCTTTTATTTATTATCAGTTTATTTATTGAAACTAAGCTCAGGATTCCTGCAGCATATGAACTTACACACATGTAAGTTCATATGTAAGTTATTTAGAATAGGGCAGCAATACAATCCCTCACTCTATAAAACAATATTTTCATGCATAAGCTCATATGGTGATATTTAAAATAATTAAATTGTAAGAACTCTGACATGAAACACTGAAGAAAATGGCAAGAGCTAGTGAGAGCCATGCAGTAGAACTTATTACAAAGGAACACTAGAAATGTTAATGGAAAAATAACTGTGCTTAAAGTGGAAGATTATATTAGGAGAAATATTTACTTCTGTAAGAACTGAAAATGAAGTCATTATTGATAAGAAGTAAGCTCTTTAAATAACTTCTATTGAAAATGTTCACTCAGTCCATCTCATAATTAAACAGCTCTTAAGTGTATCTAGGATTCCCCAAACTATCAAACTTCTACAGGATGCAGTTTAATGCAGCTTAATATTAAGTTTCGCTTCATTGGGCACCACCCTTTTACCAAGTATGTACTTTGTATCCTGCCTGACATGTCTGCAGAGAATAAATGAATAAGTAAAAGTTGTGAAGAATTTATTAATCCCCTTTAATACATGTGATAATATTACACAGATCATAGCCAATGAACCTACACTAAATATGAAAAGCAGGTTTTCCAGCCACTAACAATATAGACACTCTTTTCAGGTATTTCTTATTTCTTTAATTCTAATTCTAATTGCATATCAACTGGTGTTTGAATTTATAATTAAGATGATGGCCAATATTTGGATATTTCTCACTTTCCTTTAAAAAGAAAAATCCCTGCTTTCCACAACTGTGCCCAGACTGCCATGGTTGTCAGAAACAATAAAAGGGAACTCAGCTAAGCAGGGGAGCAGACACTTCCTTGAGCCACAGGGGGATGCTGCCTAGGAACCAGCTGCTCTGCTGAAATCTATTTGGCACTACAAGCCACTGTCCAGGAGCCCCTTACATCAGGTACTTTCAATTGCATATCTTTTGCTGAAGTACAAAAGTGTGCTACAATATTGACAATTCAATATCTGCCATCAAATTTATAGAAGATAAGGATTTGCAACCTCTAAGCATTTGCCAACGATGTGCATTGAGAAAACCCACTGCAGTCCAATTAACTTCAACTCCTAATGGCCCTACGGAGTAATCTTTTTTTT
>NW_022111373.1:139970637-140031213 GCF_000313985.2 Echinops telfairi
GTGCAGGGGCTCACTGTCCATCTGTTTTCTTAATACTCGACCTATAAATATATGTACATTGATCTATTTCCCCCTCATCATATATAAATATTTTACATCTTTATATGACTGTATTTACATCTTTATGAATACCCTTTGCCTCCTAGCTCTTTCCTCTGTTTCTTTGTACTTTCCTCTTGTCCCGCTATCATGTTCTGCCTTCATTTGGGTTTTAGGCATTCCTCTCGGTTCCATTGCCTTTGATCCAGGCCTGCAAGGCCTCCTGCACCCTCCTTGACATTGGCTTTGGATCACTTGTTGTTCCTTTGTGCCTGTGCTTATTAACACCCTCTTCCTTCCTTCTCCCCTCCCCTACCCCCATGCTCCCCTGATCTGTCATCCCATTGTTCTCTCTTCTGGCTTGTTTATTCCGCCTGTCCCTTCCAGATAGACATGCTATGTACCATCACTAGACTGAGTGCAACGAGGCAACAACAGAAAGTAAAATAATGTCTACAACAACAACAATACACACATATGCATACATATATAACCGTGTGAATAGTTCAGGGTCTGCTTGTTGTCTTTCACGTGTACTTTCTAGTCAAGTCTGATTGGGTGCCATGCACTGGCATCACCTCTATCCCTGAGGAACTCACCGCTCTGCTCCCCCCGTTGCTCTGATGAATGCCCCCAGGGGCTGGCGTTCGGGTGGTGAGCTCATGGCAGGCACAATTCTGCTGTTTGTCTCCAGTGCTGTCCCCAGTGGTGGGATGGGTCAATGAGGAACGCTGTGTCCCGTGGTGAGGTGGGCCCCTTGGTCATCTATGTGCATCGCTGTTCTGAACAGGCACATTGCCCCCAGGGCTCAGAGAGCCAGGATGTGCTCCACTCTTTCCTTTTCTTCCCCTTCCCTCCCTCCCCCATTAGCTCACATGTGCTCAGACCAGACCAGTCCCCTGTCCCCTCTTCCAGAGCTACAGCTTCAGTGCTGTCCTCTGAAGTGAATTCCCCCTGGGGGAGGGTGGTGCTGTGCACCCAGTTGGTAATGGGCCGGCCCCTCAGGCCTCTCCATCTGTTCCCTACTTCATGTCAGCACCTTGGCATTCCTGTTTTTGAGCTCGGGGTGAAGTCTGGCCCCTCTTTCCCTGTGGAGACACAATCGACAGAAGCCAATCACACAGCTTTCTCCAATGATGCCACTGAGTGGGTTCAAGTGGATGACGTTGCAGTCAGCAGCCTAATGCTTAACCAGAGTGCCACCAACACTTTTGTCAAGAATTGAAAGGAGCAGTTTATTTGATCCCTTCCAGAAATAAATGGTTCTCTTTATGTTAAAAGATCCAAAGCTTTCATCCACTCATCAAATATATAGAATCAAAGATTCAATTTCTTCTTGGAAAGGTGTTTGATCCTGATTCCACCATCAGTTGAAACCAAAATAAATTCCAGTTTCTATGTGTATCACTGATATAATTTGAAATTCAAATTCTGTTCATTCACGGAGTAATTTAAATATGTTCAAATTGACATGATTGATTAATGTTGTCATTTGAATAGAAAGTATAATGCAGTAGAATTGGTACATTGTTTCTTGCTGTGGAAAGATCTAGAAAGGTCACTGGTATATCAGGTTTACAATTAGAATCTGATGTAATTTGGCAGCCAAAGAGAAGAAAATGCATTTACCTCTTTCTGTTCTTTTTTCATCCTTTTTATTTTATACTTTAAATAATTACAAAATAGGATTTTGCTTGTTTTACCATGTACTGCCTCAGGAAACCAGATTATAAAAAGAAAAGAAAGCCCAAAAGAAACTAACATTAGAGTTTATATAAAATTTACATCCACTGTGGAGTCAACTGAATCCTACAAAAATAAATGTCAGAATACTAACTTGTGGGGAAAAAGCAAAAACCAAAGCCACTGCCATCAAATCCATTCTAACTCGTAACAACCATGGAGGATATCTGAGGCTATAAATCTTTACAGGAGCAAATAATTCCATCTTCATCTGGCAGTTGTATTTTATGCAAGCCAATGTTGGCTGAAAATAATTCAAAAATCTTCACAGAAGGACATTGAGGAGGAGCTGCCAAATACTCGAGTCCGTTTCAGGAGAGGATGTGGAATGGGCGCCATACTGAGTTAGACAGAACTTGGCTGTAGGTTGAAAATACCACAAGGATGTTTACTTAGGGTTTTTTTGCTGTTGTTGTTGTTGTTTGGGAGGTTTTGTTTCTGTGTTTTACTATGAAAAGGCATTAACCTGTGTAGATCATAGCAAACTGTCTATGGGTAACATTGAGGGAAATGGGAATTCCAGAACATTTCATTGTACTCGTGTAGAATCTGTACATGGAGCAATAGGTAGTGATTTGAATAGTAAAAGGGAATATAATATGATTTAAAGCAGGAAAGATGTGCAACAGGGCTTTTCCCGTAGTTATTTAATCAGTATATTTAGAAAATAATCTGAGAAACGGACTATATGAGATAGAACCTGGCATTCGGGATTGGAGTAAAGCTCATTAAAAACCTACAATATGCAAATGACTCAACTTTGCTTGCTGAACGGGAGAGGGACTTAAAGCATTTACTGATGAAGATCAAAGACTACAGTATGGAGTACAATTTAGTGTGAAAAAGAACAGAAGCTCTCACAACTGGAACAATAGCTAACATCATGATAAAAGGAAAAGAGATTAAAGTTTGCAAGGATTTCATTTATCCTGAATCCACCATCAACTTTCATGAAAGAAACTGTCAAGAAGTCAAAGAACATATACCATTGTGCAAGACTGCTTTAAAATGTTGAAGAGTCAAAGTATCACCTTGAGTTCTACTGTGCACCTGAAGGAAGCCATGGTATTTTCAACACCCTCAGATCGCCGTGGACAAAGGTTCAATGTATACGAAAGACCAGAGACTGAGTGAATTTGAATTTCAGTGTCAGTGAAGAATATTGAAAGTATCATGGACTGCTAGGGGGAAAAAAAGTACAACCACAATGCTCCTTAGAAGCAATGATGGTGAAACTTCAACTCATGTACTTTGAACACATTAGCGAGAGGGACTAATCCCTGGAATAGGAGGACATTGTGCCTCCTGAATTAGAGGGTTAATGAAACAGAGGAAGGCTCTCAAGGAGATGAATAGACACAATCGTGGCAACAGTGGGCTCAAACACAGTGACACTCATGAAGATGGGCCAGGTCTACACGTGTTTCCTTCTGTTGTACATGAAGGCTGCTGGGATTTAGACTGGACTTGATGGCACCTAACAAAAAGCTTTTGAAACCACCGAATGGCACAAGACAACACACCTGTGGATGTAATACAACTTGGTAATCATTGTATTTGGTATATTAATAAAAATGATGGTAACACATCACTTTTGACAAATAAGAAGAGCAAATTAAACCTAGAAGGACAACGACACCGATGGGAGGAAGCAGATGTGGCACGACATGAAGATAACAAGTAACCGAGGACCAGAGTGGGAAAGAGACAAGGGCCTTCCTCAGAGCTAACAGAACCCGGAATGGACACTTCTAACCCCCTCATTTGGGAAAACAAATATCCATTCATTAAATGCATGTGTTTGTGGTATTTCTGTATAATAGCACTAAGGACCTAATGCAACTTCCGGTTGAGTTTTGAGACCAAAGTGAATTTTGTATGTACTGTATACTTTTTTAAAATGAATATTCTTTCTTATTTATCTCTGGGCCAATAAGAGCCCTTTGTTGGTACTTTCCAAAATATAAATTTGTTTTAAATACGTAACAGAAGCAATTTATGAATATTGTGTTGAAAACCCTAAATTCCTTTTTCAATATAGAAATGGAGTCATTCAGAACTTTTTAACAGCCAAAACTCATGACCATTTTTAAGAATGCACAATTAACTTTGATGTTTTCTGCCTCTGCGAAAAAAGGATGACCCTTAAAGATGAACGCGGTGGGGGGTGAAGATGGTCACAAGGACTGTGAAGCCAGCACAGGGCCAAGGGGGTTTTGTTTCCATGTAAATAGGACTGTTAGGAATAGTAACTGACTCCGTGGCACCAAATTAATTGATTAAATTCACACACACACACACACAAACACACAATCTAAGGGTTAAAGAAATTTAATCGAAACATAATGAGAATACATTAAAAAATATCAAAAATTTAGAAGTGTATACTTGGGGAAGGAATAATTTGGAGGGAAAGATTAATTCATTACATCTCAAAAATACTCCTTACAAAACCCACAAATAAGCAATTGTGATAATATTTTATGAATTTTCTTTGCTTGGTGTTAGTCTTCCAATAGATTATTCGGGTTCTGGCTAGCCCAAGAACGGTATCTCAAGTTTTGTGATGGACCCTAAGGTTCAGACACACAGTTGTCTTTGAGTTGATTTCAATTCATTGTTACCCCTATACGTCATAGTAGAAGTGCTCACCATATGGTTTTCAATGGTTGAGTTTTGTCAAGGGAGCTGCCAGACTTTTCTTCCAAGAAGTGTCTGGGTAGACATGAACCCCTAACTTTCAGTAAGCAGCAGAGCGTTGTAACCATTTTTACCATGCAAGGAGTCTGACCAGGGGATTTCGGACCATGCATAGATTAGCAAACAGCAGGACTGACTGTAGAAGGAGGCAGGTTCTGTGGTCAGCCATGTAAAAGATTCATGTGTTTTTAATCCATATTTTATAGGTGTCGATTTTGACAATTATACAATCATTCTTATGTTTAGAATTGTAACACAAATTTACCAACTTGGTGATACAGCAATGTAATATGTAAAGTGTCATGTCAATGCAGAATCTTCATTTCTTTCATACATATTCTCTTAACTTTTCTTCATGACAACCAATGATTTTTTATCTTATGTTAAATGCAGAAAACATCTTAAAATGCACCACATTTTATGCAAAGAATCAGGAGTAGCCACACTATCTAAAGTTTTGCAAATGAAAAAACTAAGGCCTTTGAAAATCAAATTATTTTTCTTTTGTTTGGTCTACAAAACCTTGAGACAAGTTATGAAAGATGTTATGTGGGAGATCAAAAGAGTATAAGAAAATATATAAGTAAACACTTCCAAAAATCATCCAAAAATGTACATGGAATGCATTAGTCTGCCTATAGTGCAATCTTGAATGAAATAATATAGGCAGACACCATGGCAAAGTGTGTACTTAAAAATACCATATTGGATGAGAGAAGATGCTAGAGATAAAGTGGGGAAATCATAGAAAACTTTGGATGGTAAGAAGGCTTAACGATTTGATGATTCTCTGAATATTGGAATAGAGCATTTATTGCTTACCAAAGAGTCACATACTCTTGCATTTCCCAGGGTACTTCGGGGCTAGTTTGGTATTATGTGACTGATTAAACAGGAACCCAGGTGTTATCTAGTAGATTCCAACTCATGGTGACTCAATGTGTGCCCAAAGAAAACTGTGCACCATATTGTTTTCATCTAATTTTTTTTTTTTTTGGTCACCAAATTTTTCTTCTTAGGTACCTCTAGGGAGACTAAAACTTTCTTTTTTTCCACCTATCAGTATTCAAGTTTTGAATAGTTTGCACTACCTAAATGCACAAACCCTAGCCCACTGCCATTTAGTCTACCCAAAGCATAGTGACGCTAAATATAGTTTCTGAGACTGTAAACCTTTAAGAAAGTGGAAGTTCCATCTATCTCCTCCAGAGAGGCTGGTGGGTTTGAACTGCCAACATCGAGGTTAGCAATTCAATGATTTTTCCTGACGGTTCCATCAAGACTCCGTCACCTTATGACCAGCTGTGGATATGAATTGTCAGAGAACATGAGGAAATTCCTTTTGGAAACACAGGCGATCGATAGTATCTTCATATTCTCTCCTACATTGTCCAAATAACGTAAGGCCACATGGTGAAAAGAGGTTAACAGCCCAGGTCTTGCTCAGTGTGGCTGGGAAGCAATGGCAGACACGGATGAAAGGGAAAAGCTGACTCACCAGCAAGGTGCAAGCTGGGACCACAGTGGCCCAGGCAGGCTCCATAAGAAAACTTTTTTTTTTAAGTGGGTTTATAGTTTTAAGCATATACACCAGAAAATAAAGTAAAGGGATTATGAATATTCAATAGATTCTCAAGGAATCATCACGGAAATGCATTAGGGCAGGGTTCTGATTTTTGACCCAGAAATAGCTTATGGGACTTCCAGTCTTTAAAGGTCCAAGTTGACCTGTTGGAATCTTTCTAGAGACCTTGGTTCTATGACCAAAGTTCTTTTGTTCCCCTTGACCTGAACATGGTGACTTCCCTTTTTATACATGTCCAAAGGGCAAGAACTAGCCATAACCTATACTCACTTGCTATCATGAAAGATTTTCTGGGTAGGAAAATGGTCCATAAGAAACAGCTTATCAGAAGGAATTTACAAGTCAATTAGGGGCAATATATGCAATATGCCTTCCAACAACCAGTGAGAACATCTCATATACTAAGGGTGGGTTCATTGGGAAATCTGTGTAATTCACAGCATTACACGAGGCTAAACACGGGAAGTCAACGTGACAACAAGGCATGTTATATTGGAAGCTATTTCTGAGTAATTATTTCACTGTCTTAACTAGTGTTCTCTATTTCACTCCTCTAGACTCTACTATCCATTGCAATGACTACACAGAACTCACAGCCAAAATTCATGATTACACAGGTTATTTAAGGAAGTTAACAAGTTGTAATGCCAGTGAGAAATGTTCAGGGATGAGTTTTTATCAGGACACATTACAGAGTTCTGTCAAACCTACTAATAAATTTCCAAAGGACATAGTACTTTCCTATTAGCCCCCATCCCGAAGGCATTCAGCTTAAGCTCCATGGGTTAGCAAACCCAGCGCCCCGAGACACACTTGCTCCCGTGGTTGGGAAGTCCATCCCTGTATTCCATGTCTGACTCTTGGTCATGCTGCGCTGCTCCTCTGATGTATTCTGTATTCCGGATGTATTCTGGATCCGGGACTTTCAATGTGTAGGGATCTCAGTTGCAGGGGGCACACTACACTCCTAGCTTTTGTTGGTAATGAGAGTCTCTCCTCCTGCTTCTCCAAGGGCTCACTTTATACTTACTCACAGGTAAGTTCTAACCGTTTGTTCCCTCACCTTCTTACAAAATACAGGTAGGGAAAAATCATCTGGTGAGGCTTAGAGACTTAGAGAGCCACAGGAAATAATTTACTGTCCCCGCAGGCCATCCGTGGCTCTTTTACCCATTGCCCCTTTCATACTGAAGGACTAAATTATGCACTTCCAATCATTTCCCCCCACACCAATAAGAGTTTTGAAGCCAACCAGTTCATGCCTTTTTCTTCTCTCATTTCAAATATCCAATTTCTAAACGGTCCCTAGCAGTCCAGTGCTGAGGCTTGATGGGATGAGTCTCCATTTCTGTTTGGACCTATGGCCATCTGCGTGCCTAAGCGAAGTTCAGTCTACAGCAGGCCAATTATCAAACTGCAGCAATGTGCACCAGCTCACAGCCAAGCATTTTTCTCTCCATTTGGTTGAGTTCTATTCATCTCGCTGTTAGCCATCAAAGCTAGGTCAATTGGTACCAGCTGCAAACATTGGAATCCCACTGATCCCTCCCTACACTTCAGATTAGCTGGACCCAAGGACCAATCCATACCATAGACTCAATATTCACACAACTTTATAAACTTCAGACCCGTCAGTCCTACCTCTTCTCCTTCATCTTTGCAGATCACATCACAGGGTAGCAGTGAAACAAGTCCAAATCAATACATATCTTTACTGCTACATTTTCCTCCACTTCCATTCTAAGACCATCCAGGGGGCTCCATAATGAACACACCTATCTCTCTGACTCCTCCGTACTTTCAGTCCTTAAAGGGGACTTGTTTTCCTGCTGGGTACAGGCCCTTCCTGCTCTGATGCATTTAATGGGAAGCTGCTTGTTAAACATTTCCAAAATCCAAAGAGTCTTTTCCTCTGCAAATCTGTCTTTCACATGTAAAACTCTTTATTCTGTCAGCAGTTCTGGGTGGGGTTAAGATTATATTTCTAATCCCCTTACACTACCTTGTCTTCAAACAAAAAGGCTGTTATTTTTAGGCAATCCTTAATTCGCTTTTTAATATAGCTAATCAAATATAGGCTCAAGGCAAACTTACAAATTCTTTACAATGCAATACCAGGTAGGATAGATACTGAGTATTCCTAGTGAAGCCAAATAACCCTTAACCTTTTAAATAATATCTAAATAAAGTAATAATATCTTCTCCACCCTGGACTGCCTCCATTTATGTACCTATAACCTGGATACTCTGGCAGGATGGTTCCAGAAGGTACTGGTCTCCCACTAATCTTACTCAGACAAACTTTTTCACCAGGCCATTCCAGAAGCAGTTGTTCAATTTTCAGCTGTAGCATATCATTCCTTACACCCTTGTGAGTAACAGTAACCAAAATAGCCATTCTAGGAATCAAATATTTTACTTCCCAGGCATTTTCAGTGCTGTCTCTTAAAAGTTTCCATGCTTTGGCATGTCACCAGACTTGATCTGCAAACATACAGAAAGTTCAGCAGACAGACCTGGAACTATTGGTTTTTCAATTTGTTTTGCTCTTCTCTTACCTTATCTCCTAGCCTTGGGAGAGCAAGTGGGGAGGGGGAGTGAGGAGCCAACAAACTCAGGGATAAGGGAACAAGAAGAGATCTAAAATTGATGGTGACGAAGGCATATAATGCCTGTTGGGGTTTAATAAAGTGCAATGTATCTGAGAGGAATTAAGGATAGCCAAATGGAGAGTGAGCATGATAGTGGGATAGGAGGAAGGTGAAAGGAAATAGAAGAAATAAATAAGAGACAGAAGCTATTTATAGAAGTATAGCTATAAGCATGTATATATGTAGATATACTAATTTACAATGAAAGAGATAGAGACCTGTACATATATTTATATGTTAAGTATTAAGATAGCAGACAGACTTTTTACCTCTACTCAAGGCCCCCGCCCCCTAACAAAAGAACACTTTGTTCAATAACTTGGCACTCTATGATACTCACCTTCCGGACACAATTGCTGAAGACAAAATAGGTACATAAGCTAATGTGGTGAAGAGAGTTGATGGTGCTCAGCTATTAAAAGATATAGTGTCTGATGTCTTAAAGGATTGAAGTTAAACAATCAGCCCTCCAGCAAGGAAGCAAATAAGTCCACATGGAAGTAGCACACCAGGCTGTGTGATCATGAGGTATTGACGGGACTGGTATCAGGTGTCAAAAGATCCAAACAAACAACTATATCCATGTGAATGAGGGGGTTTGGCGTGGAGTCCCAAAGCCCATCAGTAGGCAATTAGATACTCCATCCCCACCCCACCCCCATAGAAAGGTTATAAGAAAGGAATGATTGAACCAAGGTGCAGTATAGCACCAACAAAACACACATCATGCCTCTGGTTCCTACATCCTTCTTCCCTCACCCCAATCCTTCAACTACCATGATCCAGTTGTACCTTACAAAACTGGCTAGACCAGAGAACACACATTGGTACAGATAAGAGTCCTTGGCACATGGAATTCAGAAGAGATAAACTCCTCAGGAGCAGTAGGGGGAGTAGAAATATCATGAGGGTAAGAGCATGGCTGTGACAGGGGAAGGGGGAAATGGGGGAACCCATGAGAAGTTGGATGTATACTCCCACCGGAAAGGGACGAATAACAGAAATGTGGGTGAAGGAAGACAATGGACAGTGTAAGATATGAAATAATAATAACAATATATACTTGATCAAGGATTCACGAAGGTGGGATGGTGGGGGAGGGAGGGAAAAAAGAGAAGTTTATATCAAGGGCTCAAGTAGAAAATGTACTGGAAATGTCGATGGCAACATATGTACAAATACGCTTGATACAATTGATGTATGGAATGTTATAAGAGCTGAGGTACTAAAGACCATGAAAAAATGTTTGTAGCAGTACATTGACAGGTGTTGTCAGAATACAAGGGATTGCTGATGTCAGATATATCTTGGATGACAAAAGTGAATATCAGAAAAAAATGCTTGCTTGTATTTTATTGACTATGGCAAGGTATTTTACTGTGTGGATCATAACAAATTATCAATAGCCTTGAGAAGAATGAGAATTCCAGAAAATTTCATTGTGCTTATGCAGAATATGAACATGGATCAAGAGGCAGTTGTATGAACAGAATAATGGAATTCTCTGTGGTTTAAAACTACGAAAGCTGTGGAACAGGGTGTATCCTCTCATCACACATATTTGATCTGTATGCTGGTCTTCAAACAGGAAAGCTGGATTATATGAAGAAGAATGCTGCATCAAGTTTGGAGGAAGGCTTATGAACAAGCAATGGTCTACAACAAACGACACAACCTGGATTGCTGAAAAGGAGGAGGAATTGAAGCACTGGCTAATGAAGATCAAGGACTGCCGCTTTCACTATGGATTACAACTCAGTGTCAAGAAAACCAGACCCCTCACAACTGGACCAATTGTAACCATCATGATGAATAAAGAAGAGATCGAAGTTGTCAAGGATTTTGTCTTACTTGGATCCGCAATCAATGTTCATGGAAGCAGCATGTCAATCAAACAGTGCGTTGTACTGGGAAAATCTGCTGTACAAGACCTCTTTAAAGTCTCACCCAACATATAACTGAATAAATGAGATATACTCCTTTATACTGTTAATTCATTGAGCTTTTAAGATTATTTGGTTTTACAGCATTGCATCGCCACACTGACTGATTAAAAGATTAGGGTCTAACACAGATGATTCTTAGTAGCCATATTAATGTATCTAGTCAGAAAGATGTCTATGAAGTACTTCAGATTCACCTGTTATAAGTGTTAGTCAGCATTCCTTTTATGGAAGGAATAAATTATATTGAATAAGAAAGCTGTCTACCTGTGTATAAGAGCCCTAATGGTGAAGAGGTTACCTGTTGGTCTGCAGCCTGCAAGATCAGCAATTTGAAACCACTAGCCACCGTGCGAGAGAAAGATGGGGTTTTTTACTCCAATAAAGGTCTTGGAAATTCACAGGAGTAGTTCTACCCTGTTCTATTGGGTTGCTACGAATCAGCATCAATTCGGTCACAGTGAGTTTGGTTTGTCCACTTTCTACCTATGCAGATGTATCAAATCTTAAATGGTCTCTTCATTACAAGATTTAGTGTCTTTTACCATTGAATGTTGCCAACATATTTAATAGAACATCCTAGGATAAACCTTTCAAATTGTTTTCAACTGTGTGTCTATTATCCCCTTGATACAATAAAATTTAAAGTTATGGCTAGCCACGTGGTAAGAAAAATACAATTATTTTAAGCAACAAAGTGATGAATGGAAGAAGCCTACTATTTTAGATAGAACTCAGCTGTGTAAGGTTTTATGACTACTTGGAAAGCCGTAATGGTTTTATTATATCCCCTACAGCAATGAATTCAGTACTAAGAACGAATAAAAGGCAGTAAGAACACATTTTAATAAGGTAAATTAATTAACAGATGTTGACTTTTAACTATTCTCTTGTTCTTAGCTGCAGGTTTTATCAGCCAGAGGGCAGCAGTAGTCTAGAGAAAGCGCACCCTTCCTCCTTCACCACTGCTCCCTGGGGGAAGGCAGGTGACAACTCACAAACTGTGCTAATGCCTTAATTTTTAAACTGAACTTATGCAAGCAGAGTAAGCTTTAGCTAATTAATTTATTTAATTGTTTATCATCTATCTATCTATGTATCTCTCAATCTATTTTTTGAATATCTGTAGCCTTAATTTAATTGAATATCTGATCAGCAAAAGCAGAATCACAGTTGCCATCTCTGGAGAGCTCTACTTTATTAATGTGCATCATAATTCAGCCCAATTTAGCACATGGTGTTCAGGCACCAGAGTAGAATACCTGCTGATTAATACTTGCTATGGAAATGATAATGTGCGAGTTAGGACTTAAGTAAGAAATGAGCTATTGCTGATTGACTACACAAGTGGAGTAAATAACAATTCCACCTACTGACTCATCAAAATGATGAGTGATCTCAGGGAGAGTTCACCAAAGAAAATGAATCACTTTTGGATGAATAAGTATTAGCCGAGTTCTAAAGAAAGTGCTGTTAAACATACATGAAGACTTCTCTATTGTTTTAGCATTTATGCTCGCTGAGAAAATTTAAATCTCTGTTTTATATTTGCTCCTTCTATGTTCTTACTCTATAGTCATATTGTGCAGGAGTTATCAGTTCAAGGGATGAATTGATTAATGCAACTCAATATTTTCATGGTCACCATCATTTTTTCAAGCACTTAATGAAAAATGATAACAAAAAAGTAATAAAACATGGTGATTTATTCCAGGTACTCTATAGTTTAATGAGGGAAGAACTACTTAAAAGATCATATTTCAACATATCTATTTACTTGCTATGCACTATGTTGGCTGTGTAAGGAAAACATCGGACTGTGAACTGCAAGGTCAGTGTTCAAGATCCATCTGACACAATGATATCCCTTGTTTGATGTTCCCTTCTGAATCCAGCTGACCTTTGGCAGCTCCCCATCTAAGTACTGCTACAACTGTTATTAATTTACAGCAAAATTTTATTTACGAGTGATATCAATAATAACTCACTGCCATCGAGTCAATACCAACTTATAGTGACCATACATGAGTGATATGGTTCTATCATCTGAGCATTCTGTTGTGTCACCTTTCTTGGGCATGGGTACAGCCAGTTGGTCATGTTGCTGGATTCCAAATTTCTTGGCATAGAGGAGTAAATGCTTCTAATGCTTCATCAACAGGTTGAAACATTTCAGAAGGTATTCCATCAATTCCTGGAGCCTTGTTTTTGGCGAAGGCTTCCAGTGCAGCCTGCACTTCTTTCACTATCCTTGGATTTTGCTCATACACGACATCTGGAATTGATTGAATGCCAACTATGTCTTTTTGGTACAGTTATTGTGTGTTATTTTCCCTTTTTTATGCTTCCTACTTCATCATGTATTATGTCTATAGAATTTTTCAGTCTTTTTTTTTTTTCAGTCTTTCATCTCAAGGATTGCATTTTTTTCTTGAGTTCTTTGCATTTAAAATATGCTGAAGGTAGACGTCATATTGTCAGGAGATACTACTGTCTGGAGAAGGACATCATATTTGATAAAATGGAGGGACAAGGGAAAACGGAAAGGCCCTCAAAGAGATGGATTAACACAGTGATTGCAACAATGGGCTCAGGCGTGGGAAAGATTGTGAAGGATGGCCAGGACAGTGTGGTGTTTTATTCTGTTGTGCATAGGGTTGCCATGGGTCATAACTGACTGAAGGGCAGATAACAACAGCAATAACACATTTTACTTATTAAAAGAGTGATATGTCAAGCATTGAGCCCACCACTCTAAATAAAGATTTCCACACTTTTGAACTGCAATTAATTTTTAAAAATCATTAGCAACTGGAATTAGCCACTAAATAGACTAAATGTTTGTGTTGATCTTTCATGTGGAAAATACTGTTCTTTCTCCTAACTTGTCTAATTAATGAGTTTATGTATTATGATTCTGAGATTAAATACATCTAAGAGTAAACTTAACAAACCTATAGAACTTGAGATTTTACAGAATATAACTTTTAATTGGTATGTGTTTTTCTTAGCATGTAGACCTTCAGGTCTTAGTTGTACATGTTGGTTTCAGTCATTTGGCTTAATATTGTTGTTAAAATCTCTGTTCTATCTTTAGCTTTCATGAAAGTTGGGATAGCCCAAGCAAACCATTTGCTTCTAGATGTTCTTTACAAAATTTAGGTATTGAAACCAAAAACATAACAAAACCAACAAAAAAGTGCCTAAAAGCCATTTGGGATGGAACAATGATTCCCCAAACCAACCAACTTAACAAAACAATATACCATCTTGATCTGAGCATTGTGCTTTATTGAAGAAATTAACATGTTACGGAAAGAGATTCAAGAAAAATATTATAAGGAAATCCGACTAGCCATCTGGGCTTAAGGCAGGTCAGTAATTATTTTATTTAATCTACAAGACAATTTTATAATGTTTCTATTTGATACCAGTAAATTCTGCAAAGGTGGCACCAAATGATTACATATTATAAGAAATTAAGGAGAAATAGCCACTTCATTTCTTTTGAATTGGCTCTACTTTAAGAAACTTGTTGCTTAACTCTCTGCTGCTGTGTGCATATGTGTGTGTGAGCCCAACTTATCTCTAGACCCTATCAAACCACACGGGTTTGAAAGTTGATCATTTCCCGATTGGTGACAGCATGGAGACCGAACATCACAGATATTTGTCAACATACAGATGAAATATTTGATGTACTCGTGTCTTTTATGTCAAGAAATTTGGAAGCCTGCTAGCTATCTGGCCAACTGTCCAGATGCCATCATTGTTAATGCCCTTTCAAAAGAAATATGATCTAACAGAGTGAAAATTATTAAACAATATTCACATGTAAATTATTTTTTGTTGAAGGTGATTAGAAAATGGTAGCAGCAGCATATAAACAGGAAACTTCCAGAGATTAATGTAAGATTCAGAAAAGTATATGGAATGAGTTATATCATTGATGACATTAAGTGGGTCTTGACTGAAAGCACATAATTACACAAATTATAATTACACCTGCGTGTTTTATCACTATATGTACACATTCAACTGTATGTATCATAAAAAATTCTAAACAATATTGTGCAGAATGAGAATTGTAGAACGTAATGCACTTATGTTTTAAGGTTACTGCTGGACATGAAACACTGCCCAGTCCTGTACCAACCTCAAAATAATACCTCTGCATAGACCAAGAGTTAGTTATTGTAGCAGTGAGTATGGGGTAGTTTAAAGTCAGGAAAGGGATAGTCCATAAATGTATCTTTTCACCATACTTTTTCAATGTTTATGCTGAGAAAATATCTAAAAAGGTGAATCATATACAGAAGAACAAACATCAGGATTGGAGGAAGACCAATTAATAACAGGAACTACACTGATGACAAAACTTGCTTGCTGAAAATGAAGAAAAGTTGAAGCACTTCCTGACGAAGATCGAAGACTATAACCTTTAATATCACCTTCAACAGGAAGAAAACCCAAATCCCATCAGCCAGACTACTAAACTGCATCATGATACACGGAGCAAAATGTGAAGCTCTTAAGGTTTTAATTTCACTTGTATTCACTAAACACCCAAAGAAGTAGCAGTCAGGAAATCAAGCAGCATACTGCATTTGGCAACTGCTGCAAAAGACCTCTTTAAAATAATTTAAAGCGCAGAGATGTCACTTTAAGAACTAGGATGCACCTGGCCCAATTCATGGTAGTTTTCACTCCCCTCATATACATGTGAAAGGTAGAAAATGAGTCAGGATGACTGAATAAAAATTGATTACTTTGAATTGTGGTGTTGGTGAAGAAAATCTAATGTACCATGGACTTCCAGTAGAATAAACACAGTTTTCTTGGAATAAGTAAAGCCAGAATGCTCCTTGGACGTGAGAATGGCAAGACTTCCCCTCAAATACTTAGAAAATGTTATCAGGAGGTTCTGTTCCCTGGAAACCACCATGCTTGATAAAGTTGAGGGTCAGTAAAGAAGACAAACATCTTCAATGTGATGGGTGGGGAAAATGGCTGTGACATGGTCTCAAATGTCATACGTGTGAGCATGACACAGGACCACACAGTATTTCACTCTTTTGTGCATAAGGCTGCCATGCTTTGAAACTGACTTGATGGCACCTAATAGCAGCAACAGCCACATGATGTCAAAAGAATCAAAGCTCAATGGGGATTGAACAAACTGATGCTTCCGAGCAGTCATTAGTTATACCTATAGGAAGGCCATTTGGATTCAAGAAAAAGAAAATGGAGATAGGTCCCTTGGGGATTCTAAAGACAAGTGGAGGGAGACATGTAGCACATCCACTGACTAATCTTAAAATGATTGATTGAACCCGGTCTTCATACTTTACTGAGCTCAACCAGTATTGGCATAGCTCTATACTGGATCTCTACCCACCTGTAACTATAAGGTTTTTTTATATTTAAGTTAGGAGACAAAAAATATTTCTTTAGACTTCTTCTCTACCAGAAAATATCATTTACATCACCTCAGATAAGTATGGCAGGTTTTTTGTGGTTAATATTTCGTTCACAGATTAGCGAAACTTTAAAATCATAGTGAGATGTGTGTCATATGTTCCTTTTGAACAATGGTAAGTCTAAGTTTAGTTTTGTATAAAATGTGCCAGCTAGTTTCCATAGTAGCGGGAGCATTTCACACATCCATCAGCAATGGGTGAGACATTTAGATTTTTAACATCTTAACCATTATTTGGTATTGTCTCTACTTTTTAATTTTACTTTTCCTGTTAGCTGTTTTTGGGTTATTGTTCAGTTCTATCAAGTCAATTCTGACTCATAGTGACCCTATGCACAATTAAATGAAATACTTCCCCATCCTGCACTACCTTTAAAATTGTTCTTGTGTTTGAGTTAATTGTCTCAACCATTGTATCAGTCCTTCTTATTGAGAGCCTCACTGTAATTTTCATTTGAATTTCTGATAATGTCTAGTAATGTTGAATGGCATGGGTTACTGTATGCTTGCTTACAGAGGTTTATCATTCAACTCATGATATTCATCTCATCTATAGATTTGACATCAGTATATTCTTACTGGAGAAGTCTTTGTGCATGTAAATTTACAAAATTGAGTTTGAGAGACCCTTTTATATTTGAGATGTGGATCCTTTGTTATATATTTAACTAATAGATATATTCCATCTTCAATCTAGTTTTTATCCTCTTAATAGAATCTTCTCAGGATCAGATTTTAAATTTTTTTGTGAAATCAAATGTATAGATATTTATTTTTTTATGGACTGTTCTTTTGATGTTAGGTCTGTGAACACTTAGATGTTAGGTCAATATACCTTAATTCAACTATTAAAAGAAGAATGAAGTCTTGCCACATCTTCAACATTTCAAACTGAAATCATTTGCCATAACAAGTATCAGAAAAATGTTAACTTGAATGAGAAAAGCCATTAAAAAATACCAACTTCAACATAACACATATATTAGGATAATATCTAACCTAGTGGTGAAGGGGTTGGGCAGCTAACCTCAAAATCAGCAATACAAACCCATCCACTGCTTTGTAGGAGAATGATGAGGCTTTATGATCCCATAAAGACTGGCAGCCTCAGAAGCCCCATATAGGGTAATGATGAGTAAGAATCAATTTAATAGCCTTAGGTTTCCTTTTGGTTCTATCATAAAAGTATTTTAATAAGTAATTATGTACACATTTGAAATTTATTAATTAAAATATTGGCAAAGAAAAAAATCTCAGCAAAGAAATAAAAGCTATAGAGAAGGAACTAAGATATAGCATAGTTCTTTGAGGAGGTTTATGCCAAAGTTGTAAGTGTATAGGAGCTTGCACAGAAACCAGACAGTTATTGTCATTGAAGTTGTTGCTTCTAGGCGACATCAAGTCCGTTCCAGCTCATAGAACGATCCTATGTACCTAAGGAAATGCTGCCTGAGGCTAGGCCAGCCTCACATGTATTGGTATAATTAAGCCAACTGTTGCAGTCACTGTATAAATCATTCTCATCGATGGTCTCCCTTTTGAGGAGTCTCTACTTTATCAAACATGAGGTCTTTTTCATGATAACATGTCCAGAGAGAAGGAGAAGTTTCTCCATCCTAGCACCAAAGGAACATTCCAGCAGAGCTTCTTGCAACACACATTTGTTTGTTCTTTTGGTAGTCCACGATGCATCCAATATTCTTCTCTATTCATAATCCAAATTCATCAAGTCTTCGTAAGTTTCTTTATTCACTGTCTGGCTTTCACATACCTGAGAGGCAGTTGAAAATACCAAAGACGGGGTGAGGTACATTTTAGGTATCAAATTGAAATCTTTGCTCTTTAACATTGTCAAAAGATCTAGTGCAGCAGATTGGCCCCCGTGCAATTATGCTTGATTTCTTGTCTACTACTACCATGAATATTGATCGTAATTTACAGACAAACCAAAATGTGAGTCTAAACATTGTCTTCACTAATTTTTTTCTTTTAATTTTTCTCATTCTATTTTATTAATAAAAGTATCACTCTGCAGCTTAAGAGAAATCATAGCTTTTTAGGGGTGTATTTAAGAAGCATTTGTTTTAAAAGTCTTACAGCTGTTTCTAAAACTCATTCTAAATTTGATAACAGTTTGATATTTTCTTAAAAGGACATTTAGCCACTACTGGAGATGTTTCTGTTAACACTCCTTAAAGTACAATGAAGCTGTCCACACCGCAGCCCACAGATGATTAGTGCCAACAGTGATCAACAGGTTAAGCACATATTTTAATAAATAAGACATATATGAGGGGGTACCCCCAGAAAAAAGTATTTTTTTCAGTTATGTATTTAAACATTTTTTACAAATCAACCTTATCACCTTCAAAGTACTCTCCATTACAATTAATATATTTGTCAAATCTGTGATTCCATTCTTGGAAACATTTTCAAACTCGTCTGTTTGGATGGCTGACAGCACCTCCCTTGTTTTTTCCTTCACTTTTTCTATGTCATCAAATCACTGTCCTTTCATGTTCCTCTTCAGTCACAGAAATGAAGAGGAGTCACACAGAACAAGGTAGAGTGAGGAAGGTGAGTGGGGCAAGAAAGGCATGCAGTGATTTGCCCAAAGACTGTCACCTATCTGCTACAAATCAGGCCTTTTTAGTCACAAATTGTTACAGTGTATTTTCAGAACCTGAAAATAGAAACCTTAATGAACAATCTGACATGGTGGAATGAAGTCCAAATGTACTATGAGTTGACATTTTCACTTGGTCTTGGGAACTTGGCATCCATCTAGAATGAACTTTGTCATCAATCATCATTTCGTCTTTTTTGAAATGAGAAAACCACTTGAGTTTTTTTTTTCCCATAGTGCCATCCTTGTAACCTGTGTTCAACATCACACCAGGTTCTGTGGAATTCTTCCTGAGCAGGAAACAAAATGTCACAGCGACACTCTGTTCTCTCAGATCAGCCATCATGAAAAATGAGGTTCTAGTTAAACTGCTTTTAAAATAAATTCACTGTGACCAGAGAGAAACTTCCCAGGCAATGCCACTGGGTGCACAAACTCAGAGCGAGTTGCTCAATGCTCTCCAAGTAGGATAGTGCATATTAAACAGCTCCGCACAGCAGAGCTTTCTCCCCCTTTTTTTGTTGTTTTGCTTTGTTTGTTTTGGCGTGGAGGGGTGTACCCCTCGTACTATGGACTACCAAAAACCCAAACACATCTGTCTTGCTAGAAGTACAGCCAGATTGTTCTTTTGAGCCAGGGATGTCAAGATTTTGTGTCATGTACTTTGGGCATCTTGCCTGGAGGGGCCAGTCCCTAGAAAAGGAGAGCGTGCTTGGCAAAATCGAAGGGAAAAGAAAGAATAGACTGCAAAAGCAAGTTCACCCATCGGAACAGTTGTGAGTCTGGCTCCAAACTGGGCAGTGTTTTGTTCTGCTGTACATTAGGTCACTATGGGCAGAGACTGACTTGATGCCAATGAGTCATTAGATTTAGAGCCCTCCCCAATCTAATATGACCTCCAGTTAACTTGATTTCATAGCCAAGAACCCTATTATCAAGTAAAAGGTCATCCATAAGTACTAGGAGTTAGGACTACTACAAATCACTTGGTAGAACCTAATTTAACCCCCTACCTTCTGGTATCTAAGTTTGAAGATCAGCCACAATTAATCTATTTCTCAATATTAAAAACAAATAACAGTTCAAAAACATATTTTCATAAACTTAGGAATTTTAATAAATGGAACTATAAACAATATTTACAATTCAGAAAAAAAATTTAAAGTCAAATATCTCCCCATAAAATTCAAATCTAACAAAATGGAAAAAAATTATTTGTTGAACATTAAATATCTGGGTAGGAGAGAGGTATCAAGTTAATGTATAAAAGATAAAGGGAGACTTCTCTTATTACATACAATGAGATTAATGAAACCTCTTTAATTACTAAGAACGGTGGTGCCAGCACAGGAATAAATCCACACTCCAACAGAGGATCACAGAGATCCCAAGTCTGGAAGAAAGGCATCTACTAGCTAAGGAGGGGGTTCACATCTGACAGGCCCTTTATAGTCAGAGTGACATTTTAGGGGAAATGCAGCCCATCATTCTAACCAGGGAATAAGAAGGCTCTTATTTCATAGCACAGTGGTTTGGTATTTAAGCAACATTGAATTCATTTAAACATGAAATAATGACAAGGAGTAGCTGCTATTTTCTGTGTGTTTGGCAGCACTGAACACTTCATTGGTAGGGTTTAGGAAAGTAAAGTAAAGGCGTATCCCAGCTAGTATAAAAGACTTGAAAAAGACAGAGCTCCAGTAGAACAACACTAGCATGAAAGCAAAAGTCAGTGAGCGCCAGGAAGGAGAGAATGGCTTGCATAGACCGCAGAGCATGTCACATTGTCACAGAGCTCTGGAACTGAAGGAATTCTTTCTAACACGATCTTGTTACCAAACCTGGCTGCAAACCCTAATCTTAAATAACATTGGCAGAACAACTAAAGCACAATATTTACAAAAATTTTCTAATGGGTATAAGCAACTAACTTTGTATCTATGAAAACAGAATAAAATGATCTGGCAAGAGAGCTAACAACTAGCAGGATACATTAAAATATGAGAATAAGGTTAGCCCCACAAAATACCAATGTCTCCAATTGTTAAACTGAGCCGAGGTACTCCTGAAGTTGCTGTAAAATGCATTTGTTCAGACTAATGTATTCCATTTAAATATTGCCTACGATTATTTAAATACAATTATAAACCTTTGTTTTTGTCACTAACTCAAGTCTACAACTATAGCTGCGGCTCATAGTAAAGTTAAGTCAACTTGGACAATTTAGAGTCTGCAATGTGAATGCAGGCTTAGATCCAAATTCCAGGAAGTCCCAAAGGTAATGCTAACAACATAGGTGCAACTGAATTTCAATTCCAGATCTACCTAAATGTATCTTAGCTTTTAGAATTCCTAAAAATAACTACATGTGTTTTGCAGAAAAATTTAACTCATAAATAGCTAAAGAGAAAAAAAACACATGACAAAAGGAAAGAAAACCAACTATTATGTGTAATTGTGTGCAAATGAAGATGACATAAACAGTATAAAAAGTGTACAGATAGTATGTTTGTAAATATATAAACACACATGAATATATACATATTTATATGTATATACACATATATTATCCTGAGTAATTGCTCTGGGTTCTACAAAGAAGTTGAAAATTATATATTTAGATTGATTAAATAATACTACCACAGATTAGAATTACCTAAATTTTAAAAAGTCATGTTGCATTATTTATCCTCAGTCACCGTCTAATGCTTTTGAAAATGCTTGCTCTAAAATTTTGTGAAAAAGTAAATTTTCCTCTTAACTTCCTGTCTTTCAAGATAGAAGTATAATATACACATTCTTCCAATTCTGTTTTTCTAATGAATTCCTCAGAGAGTGTCAGAAAAGGAGGCTTGAAGCCATAAAGGAGCTGTCTCTACGTACACTCCCACAGACAGACATATATTTAGGCACATATACTATGCTGTGTTGTGCCTAGGTGCTGTTGCATCAGTTCTGACTCCATGTGTAAGCCATCCTCACATTGTTGCTGTGACTGAACACCCTGTTACTGCTATTGTGTCAGTACAGCTCACAGGGGTCTTTCACTTACTCACTGCACCCGTTACTTATCAAGTGTGAAGTCCTTCTCTGGAATCTCCTCCCTCCAGATAACTTGACCAAATCATTTAAGTTGAAGCCTTCTATCCTCACTTCTAAGGAGCATTCTGGCTGCATTTAGTCCAAGGCAGACTTGTATGTTTTTCTGGCAGTCCAGAATATATTCAATATTTTCCAATATCATAATTCAGATGGATCAATTATTTGGGTTTGTTTTAATTACTTTTCTGACCATGAGGCAATTGAAAATACTATGGCTAGAGCCAGGCACTCAGGAGAAAGATGTGGCTATAATCTTTGAAACCATCAGGGTCACTTCTATACCTTTTCCAGGAGTAGGAATCAACCCAATGGAAGAAACATCAGAGTCAGGCACACATTAGTCCTCCAAGAACATCGGTGACTTTTAATATATCAAAGAAGTCTTTAATAGTAGATATGCCCAATGCATTAAACTAAATGACATTTCCAAGTTATTTCTATGGGCTTTGATTGTGGATCCAAGTAAAAGTAAAGCCCTGACAACCTCAATCTTTCCCCCATGTATTGTGATGGTTCTTCTTGGTCTAGTTGTGAGGATTTTTTTTTCTTTCTTTACATTGAGGTACAATTGATACCGAAAGCTATGTTCTTTTATCTTGATTAGTAAGAGCTATGAGTCCTCTTCATTTCCAGCTAATAAGGTTTTGTTACCTGTATGTTGCAGGCTGTGAGTGAAAAACAATCATATCAGTTTTGTGTATGGACAGTGTCCTATCACTGAGAGTGTTGATCGTCAGGACAGGGCTTTTTGGGGGAATGTGATGCCATCCCTTCTCAAGTTGTCATTTCCTGCACAGTAAAACATACAATGTTCTGATTTTAAAAGGTTAACACGAATCTATGTCATCTCACACATGTCTAGGATAAAGATATTTACACATTCCATTTAACTTTTAATAACTTCAAGTTTTTCTACATCTATACTTTGTGTATTCCACATTCCAATCATTAACAGCTGTTTGTGGCTGTTTCTCCTTATTGTGGGTTCTAATACACCAGTAAATAAATATCACTAAAGATTTATTTTATCTATAAACTTGCATGATGAAAGAAAACGTGTCATTAAAATGCAGGAAAGAAAGAAAAGATCAAAGTGTGTTAGAGTAAACCAGCCCCTAACAATCATGGGGGGTCTGTAGGTGCAACTGTATGGCAAGAATATATACAGATCATAGTAAAGTCATAGAAGATAGAAGCAATAGGAGAGAAAGTAAAATAAAGGAGTGAGACAGATTTCATGGTTGCATGCTCACCTCTGGGACAGCTATGACCTCAGCAGCCAGGTCTGAGCAAAGAGCAGGAGGAGGAGAGAGAAAATATATTTCTGACCAACACTTTCATAGCTTTAGGGGCACCCAAGGCCCCTTGATTACAGGTATCTGCATGCCAGGTCAGGGACGGGCTGTCAGGGTCTCAACCCTTCACCCTGCATGTACCAGGAAATGAAGCTGATAGACAATTCTCAGAACAGGCTCCAAGAATAACCATCTTTCCTCCCCACCTGCAATGGCTGGACAATTAGACTAAAGAAAAAACACATCAGTGGAAAATCCCCAGCAGCTACAGCCCCTCCCCCTCCCCAAAAGGACTGTCTTTGGCCCCTCCTTTAAAAATCCACCACTCTCCTCACTGGGCATGACTTCCATGGGCTACTTGCTAGACCATGATAAAGAGCTGTTACAGCCTCTTAACTTTTCCTCTGTTTGTCCTTGTACCTCAGTTCATCTCTCAACACATATGTACCAGGAAGGGGCTGTACAATAAGCATATGTGTCAAAGGAAGGGGATGAGCCAGGCGTGTTCACACAATAGGAAGAGGAGGGACTAGGGGTACACATGTGACAACATGGGTGGATCCTAGACTTAAGAAGGCAGCCTAACCTTGGTTGTCCTTGAGTTAGCTTGACCTTGCCTCTGGGCTCACCTTTTTTTTTTTTTTAATCATTTTATTGGGGGCTCATACAACTCTTATCACAATCCATACATACATCAATTGTGTAAAGCACATTTGTACATTCATTGCTCTCATCATTCTCAAAACATTTGCTCTCCACTTGTTCAATGTTCAACTTTCACATATATTTGTTGTTGTTAGGTAACATTGAGTCCTATCTAACCCATGGAGAACTTCTGTACAACAAAACAAAACACTGCCTGGTCCTGCACTATCCTCACATTTGTTCCTATGCCTCAGCCCATAGTTACAGCAAGAGTGTCAATCTATCTCCTTGTGGGACTTCCTCTTTTTCACTGCCCCTCCACTTTACCAAACATGATGTCCTTCTTCAGGGTCTAGTATCTCCTTACAACATGACGAAAGAATATAAGACAAAAGCCTCTAAGGAGCACTCTTGCCATCCTCCTTCTAAGACAGATTGGTTTATCTGTTAAACAGTATAATGGTACTTTCAGTATTCTTCTCTACTACCACAAGTCACATGTGTTGATCTTATACAGTCTCCATTATCCCAGGTCCAACATTCACATGTATATGAGACTACTGATAATATCATTGCTTTAGGAAGTCTCAAGATGACTTCCAGTTCAAATCACCTGCCTGGTGCTCCTGTTGTTATGACAGAAAATTAAGGGGCAAGAAGGCCAATATTAGGAGGTAGGGTGATAGAATAGAATACCAGTGTCCTAGGGCTTGTATATCTGATCTCCCCTCATATTTTCACACACAGAACTATTCCAGGGCTCACTGTGATGCTCTCTATTCACCACATCCACCTGAGGATGCTCCCCATCCTTGCCAGGTCCAGTGGGACATCATCCACCACTCCTGAGATCTGAGACCCACCAGTGTACAATAATTCCCCCAGACTGCTGTCAGGGTGTTCATAATCCCAGGCCTATGGAGAATCCAGGGAAACTAGCCACAACAGCTCACTCTAGTGCTCCTCTCTCTGCCACCTCTCTCCACTTAATGCATTCATGGCCTTGGTGTCTGTTATGGCTGAGACAGCTGTATTCTTGTGATTGAGTTAATTATCCTGAGATAATGTACCTCTGATGAGTCAGGTCAGAGAGTCTGGGGTGGTGGAGGTGGCTAAGTGGGGGTGGGAGGATAGAATCTATTCCTGTTGCCTACCTAAGTAGCACAAGGGATTGGAGTATAGCACTATCTTACTCAGCAGGTCAGTGTCTTATGTGGAAGGCTTGTTTTGCTAACTTACTACGGTGTGGTCTTTGAACACTCTTTGAAAGATTCTTTGTCAAGCTGAAACTGATAAAACCAGTTTTGGGCCAAGGCCAGACTTTAGCTTCCAGCGTTCTTTGCCAGTTTGTTATGCTAAAGCTTTGTTAATGAACCAGGCATGAGATGCCTCAGCCTCCAAGTTACAAAAATGAACACGTCTTTGTAATGTCAGCATTTTGTAAGGTTTTTCTCCCCTTTTTAGGGGCTTGTAGGGTGTCCTGGTGTTGGGACTGTGCCGTGCTGTCCTCCTGGAAAAAGGTTTAGATTGGCTGTGTATGTTTGAGGTTCACTGAGGATGAGCATTCCTGCCTGCCATACTAGCAACTTCCAAGCTTGCTGCTGCTCAACTCCAGGAACCTGCAATATGCAAGGCTAAATAGTTCATGGGGTTTCTCATTATAGTAATTTAGTGTCTAATGAACTTTGGTTACCCATGCTGGCAAGTCATGCATGGAGCTGGGGCGAAGGGGAAGAGGGTGGCTGATATGGTCACTGAAGGTGGGGAGGAGAGGTGCAAACGATTCCCAGGAAAATAGCGCCAGGCTCCACCAAAATGCCAGGCAGACAAAAACCCACATCAACAGCCCCTTCAATAAAGCAAGGGGGCGGGGGTGGGGGGGTGGGGGTGGGGAACAAACAGAAATAAAGTCTGAGGAGGACTTGAACCTAGCAACATATATAGAAGAAGCAGACTTTTACCTGCCACAGAATGAAATCTTCAGTATGCTGCTTACACCATACAGGGTATGAGGGATTCAATACAAAAAATTATGAAAAATAGAAAGCATAGAGCCTACCTACCAAAGGGAAACACAAGAATTAAAGGAAAACTCAGCAGAAGCTAAGAAAATGATAAAAGACCTTACCAACAGGCTGGAAGAAGTGGAAAATAGTATCAGAAACATTAAAGATGGCCAAGGAGAATTAAACAAAAGTGAAAGAGAAGATAATCAAAGAAGCTTTAGAAAACCTGAGGATAATGAGTGGTGTTGTGAAGAGAAATACTATTTGAGTAATTGAAATAACACAGCAAGACATAATGAAAAACCAAGATAGTGAGGGAATTCCTAGAAGAAAACTTCCTCAATTTAATGAAGGAGAATCACACTATAATCCAAGAAGCAGAGACCAAGAGTCACTGAGAATAATAAACATATGTGCTCAATGAAAGACAATGAAATATGTCAATTAAATCCTTCAACAGATGATGAACGAAATCATGGGATCAACAATCATAGTAGAAGATGTCAGTAGACCACTTTTTGAAAAAAACTACATTAGCCAGAAAAAAAGCTCAGCAAGGAGGCTATAGAACTCATCAATATGCCAACTTAACCTGATAGACCCAGTCAGAGCTCTCCACTCAACTGCAATAAATTCACATTCTTTTTATGTTCACATGGCACATATTTGAAAAGAGACCACATACAGACACAATTCAAACCTCTAGAGGTCACTCAGACTTCCTTTTCTAATCAATATGCCATAAAGCTGGAAATCAACAAAAGAAAGATTTAAAAAAATAAACAAGGGAAATACTTAGAGGATGAATAAATTACTTCTCCAAAAGAAGTGGCTAGTGGCCCAAATTAGAGGCAAAATTGGGAAGTTTCTAGAAACCAGTGAGAATGAGACTATTACATATAAAAATCTGCGGGACACAGCAAAGGCAGATGTCAGAGGATGCTTGGTAGCGATAAATGCACATAGGAAGGAGTAAGAGAGACTTATGGTGGACACCGTCTCCCAAAACCTTCAGCAGTTGGTACAGAATCAACAGAATAATCCTTCTAATAGCAAAAGAAAAAAAAAAGTAGAAAAACCAGGTCAGAGATAAACAAGTGGGAAAATAAACAAACAAAAAAGAATGGAGAAAATCAATTCAGAAAAAAAGTTGGTTCTTTGAAAGGATGTACAGAATTGACAAACCATTGGCAAGCTTAACAAAATATAGGAAGGAACAGATGTCAATATCTAGGTTGAAGGATGAAATGGAAAATTACAATGGACCCTACTGAAATTAAAAGACTAATTACACAGTACTACAAAGGACTGTACTCCAAGGAATACAACAACTTGAAAAACATGGACAAATACCTGGAAGAACAAACACTCCCCATATTATCTCACATAAATGCTAATAACTTAAACAGGCCCATAGCAAGAAAGGGAAATAGAGAAAATTATCCAGGTATGACCAACTAAAAAAATCCCTGGTCCAGATGGCGTCACAGGAGAATTCTACCAAGCGTTCAGGGAATAGCTGACACCAATGCTACCCAAGTTCTTCCAGAACATAGAAAAGGATGGTAAACTCCCAAACGCATTGTGTAACAATAGTATAATACTGATACCAAAATTGGGCAAGGATCCAATAAGAATAGAGAACTACAGGTCATTATCTCTAATGAACATAGATGCAAAAATCTTTAACAAAATCTTGGCCAATAGAGTACAAAAAAAAAAAATTCATCATGACCAAATGAGATTCATACCAGGGATACAGGGATGGTTCAGCAGCCAAAAATCTATCAACATTATCCACCCCATTGAGAAGAAAAAAGAGAAGAACCACATAATATTAGTAGATGCAGAATAATTCAATAACATCCAACACTCCTTCCTAATTAAGACACCTAAGAAGATAGGACTGGAAGGAAATTACCTCAATATAATACAAGCTATATATGAAAAACCAGCAGCCAGAATTACAAACAATGGGGAAAAGATGAAAACATTACCACTGCAAAAGGGGACCAGACAAGGACAAGTGACCCTTTCCCCACTTTTATTCAATATCTTCCTGGAGGTCCTAGCTAATAATATAACACAATTGAATGATATCAAAAGAATACCTCTGGGGAAAGAAGAAGAAGTGAGATTATTATGTGCAGATGGCATGATCTTATATATGGAGAAAACCCTCAAAGACTCCACAATAGGAATGCTGGAAGCAATAGAGGACTATGGAAGAGTGGTCTGATACAAGATCAACAAGCAGAAGTCAATTAGATCACTACGTACAACTGATGGGATTACAGAAAGAGAGACCAAGAAGGTAGTATCCTTCACAATTGCCAGGCATAAATTGAAATATCTAGGGATATACCTAGCACAAATAAAACAAAATATCTCTATGAAGAAAACTACAGGACATTGTTAAAGGAAAACAAAAGAGAGTTTCACAAATGAAAAAAAATATACCATGCTCATCACCTTAGTCCAGGTTGACAAGAAAAACAAATCCCAGGGACACTCATGTATGTGTGTAAGAGAGAGCTATGTATCAAAGAGCAATTGTACATTGAGAAAACATTCCAACCCAGTCCAGATCAAGCCTATAAGTCTGATATTAGTCAATATGTCCAATACTAGCCCATGAATTCCTCTTTAGACTCAGCACATGCAATGATGTCAAATGCAGGAAGATTGCAGGACAGTGGGTGGACAGTCTTGTGGATCCAATGGCATATTTAATCATCTCAGTGCTGGCGTGGGTCACCCTGTGGTTCCTTCAGCTAACGGTGTCTCTCAACAGGAAAGGGAAGCAGAGAGAGAGAGTGGCTTGCCTCTTCTGATGGAAGAATTGAGAGAGGTAAGTTCCCAGAATACTCATGAGATGGTCACGTCCACTGGAAGCATCAATCAGGCTGTGAGCTGATTGACAGGCTAGACACCACTGCTTTACTTATTTATCAAGTTGAGGGGGTCACAGAACTTGAGGTAAAACCCAAAACTACCTGGATAATTAATGAAAAAAAATGGGACAAAGTTAAAACTTTAGCACAGGAAAATACATGGGCTTTCAGTAATAATGAAGGATAGATACCCAGAGGGAGATAAAATAGACAGATGGGGCATATTAAAGGTAAAACATTTGTGTGCATTGAAGATTTCAGCAAGAGAGTAATCAGAGAGCCCACAGACTGGTAAAAGATATTAGTAATGACATATCAGACAAAGGTCTTCTTTCTAAAATCTACAGAACCCTGTAAACTTACAAGAAGAAAATGAACAGCCCACTGAAAAGGTGAACAAAAGACTTGAACAGAAAATTCACAAAGGATGAAACCCGAATGACCAATAAACATAGCCATCCGGGAAATTCAAATCAAAACAACCATGAGGTACCATCTAACATCCACAAGAATGGCCCAATTCAAAAAACAGAAAGCAACAAATGTTGGAGGAGGTGTGGTGAGATAGGAACGCTCATCCACTGCTGGTGGTCTTGTAGATGCCGACAGTCACTGTGGAGAACAACTGGGTGACACCTGAAGTGGATGGAAATCGAGTGACCGTACAATCTAATAATTCCTCCCCTGGGTATATTGCCCAGAAGAAATAAGAAGTAGGCCATCAACAGACATCTGCTCTCGTGTTCATCACTGTAATTCACAATCGCAAAGAATTGGAAGCAGCTTAAAACTCTGGTCAATACACACAATGTAGTACTTACCACACATCCCTAAACAACGGTGATGAAAACATGAAACACCAGGTCTGACGGAGAGTGGTGGAGGATATTATGCTGTGTGAAGTTAGCCAAGCACAAAAGGACAAGCACTACATGAGTCCACTGAGGTAATTTGAAACTGTAGAACAGACATGGGGGAAAATGTACATAACACACAGTTCCGGGGCTGAGGACCAGATACTCTGGCAAGACTCAGACCAAACCCAATGACGGATATGTCATCAAGAAGAAAAAAGAAAGAAAGAAAGATACCGATTGCACTTGTGTCAGTCTGGGTTGACTAGAGAAACAAATTCATAGACACTCATGTGTATAAGAAATAGCTTTATATAAAATAGCAATTGTATATTTAGAAACATCCCAGCCCAGTCCAGATCAAGTCCATAAGTCTGGTATTAGCCCATATTTCCAATACCAGACTATAAATTCCTCTTCAGATTCATGCAAAGCATGCAATGACACCAAACGCAGTGGCTGGGAATTCTTGTGGATCCAAAGTCAGTGGAAGCATCTCAGCAATGACAGGGGTCTCCATGTGGTTCCTCCAGCTCCAGAGATCTAGCATAGCTCCATGTGTTTTGTCAGCAGGAAGGGGAAGCAGAGAGTGTATGTATCTGTCTTCCAGTGAGCTATTTATGGTGCCACCAGTGAGCTATTTATGGTGCCTCACTGTCTTCCCGTGAGCTTCCGTGGTGCCTCCAAATGAGATAATCAAGTGGATACCCGATTGACAGGCTAGATTCCACCCTTATGCAAGTTGATGTCAGATTATGTAACTACCACAGCACCTGTGATGAAAGACATTCTCCCACCCCCACTCCTTTTCATATGCCTTTAAGGCCCACAGAGGGGTGGAGGAAGAAAAAAGAAGGCAATGGTGGAGTAGGGAACTAATCCACCCAAGGTGAGGGTATTGCTTATGTCTCCACAGGAAAGGGAGAGTGAGAGTAGACCTCACTTTGTTGTACCAAGCAATGTTCCTGCTCAGAGCTGCTCCTTCACAGAGTGGACTACAGGCCTGGCCTCAGTTCTAGACATGATGTCCCTGCCTATATAATAGCACTACTGAGGACAGCACTGAAGATATGGTTTGGGAGTGTGGTAGGTCTGACTCGCCCACATGGAGGCAAACCGAGAAGGGAATGCCCTATGTATTCCTCTTAGTACTTCCACTCAGCTGGATTGTTGTTGCTCCAACACCCCAAGATCTCCATGCTCTCCTTGTTGCTGATTGCAATTCCCTAGTTTTTCCCCTGTCTATGGCATTGTTTGCTCATCACTCCCTTCCCCTGCCTCCTTCTCCCCAAGCATGATGGTGGGGCAGGTGGAAGGTAAAAGAAACAGAGGAACAATCTAGGAAACAAAACTATGGACAGAGGTATAAGGATAGATGTGTACATATTTAAAAGCATTAATTCATAAAAATAGAGGTATTGGCCTATCTACATATATTTATATGGCCATACACTGAGGTAGTGGATGGATTTTGGGCCTCTGCTCATACCTCACTCAATGCAAAATACTTTGTTCTAAAACTGGAATTTTGTTATTCTCACTTTTCCAGCATAATTGCTGAAAACAAAATGGGTGCATACGCAAATGTGGCGAGGAAAGCAGATGGTGCCTGCCTATCAAAAGATAAAGTGTCTGGGGTCTTAAAGGCTTGAAGTTAAACAAGCAGCCATCTAACAGTGAAGCAACAAACCCACATGGAAAAAACACACCAGCCTGTGTGATCATGAGGTGTCCTCTGGACCAGGTAACAGGCATTAGATGACCCATAACAAACAAATAAGCAAACAAACAAACAAACTATATTGTTTTGAATGAGGGGGGGGCAGAGCAGAGACCCAAAGCCCATCTGTAGATAATGGTACATCCTCTTAGAGAGGGGTCACAGGGAAAGGATGAGTCAACGATGGCACAGTATATCACTGATGAAACACATAATATTCCTCTGGTTCCTTGAGGCTTCTCAACCCCCACTATCATGACTCCAGTACAGCCTTTCACTCAGGGTTAGACTGGAGCATGTGCAGAGGTACAGATAAGAGCTCACGACACAGGGAATCCAGGAACAAGAATGGGAATAGCGATACTAGAAAGGTAAGGAGAAGGTGGGGAGAGGAGGGAAGGAAGTGGGGTGAACAACAGCAACCATGGGGAAGGAAGACAGCCATCAGTGTAAGATATGAAAATAATAATTGTTAATTTATCAATGGGTCACGAGGGTGTGGGTGTGGAGGGAGGGACAAAAGAGAAGCTGATACCAAGGGCTCAATAGAAAGTAAGTGTCTAGAAAAGAATGATGGCAACATATGTGCAAATATGCATGATAAAATTTATGAATGGGTTGTTATAATTGTTGTAAGAGCCCCCAATAAAATTATCTTTCTATAAAAAAACAGAGAAAAGAAAAAATGAGAGAGTAATGCAAAAGACCAGCCAGGGGAGATCCAAGCCATGATGTCCTTGTGGAATCCCGATTATGGAATTCTGACTCAGGGCCAGTGCTTGGCAACTCATCTGAATTGGTTGGTGGATATTTGTAAGGGGCCACATTGAAATTCTAAAGGTGTAATGGGGTGGGGGTGGGGAACTAGACTGATCTATTCTTGACTGCAGGAAGAGCAATGGGGTTTTATAAAAGGCATGCCCCTCGGTCATGAATGCTGAAGATTAGAAGGGTATACGTGCCGTTAGGTAAGCAGGTTCTAGGATATGGATTGTACTGAAAGAAAAATGGATAGGACTGATGGATTATAACAGGGACTGCTCACTATTTAACAGAGAGATACTCATGTACTCTGGGTCAGGACAAAAGTTACACTTGGATCTATTTGTAGGATCTTTCTCTATTTTCTTTTTCTTTTGGTGTCTGCCTATATAGATAGGCAGGATAAGCAATCCCAAGGAGACAGGAATGGGACCAATGGTTCTTAGGTGGGGGGCATGGGAGAGGAGGAGGTGAGGGGAGGGGAGCAGTGAATCAATAATGACAGGGACAAGGCAGTAGCAAGGGATCTAAAATGGACAGTGAGGAGGGTGTAGCATTCCTGGTTTGATCAATTGAAATGTATCCAAGATGAATTACTGAGAGGTGAATGATAGGTAAACATAATAGTGGGGCAGGAGAAGAGAAAAAAGAAAAAGAGGAAAGAACAAGAAGGTAAAAATTTTGTAATAGGTATAATTATAGATATATATGTAAATATATAAAGATAAGGGTATATACACAATAACGAAGCAGATGGACTTTGGGCCTCTACATAAATCTTTCCTCAGTACAAGATCAGCTTATTCAAGGCAGTGTATGATACTCAACTTCCCGACAAGATCACTGAAGAAAAAATGGGTGCATAAGTAAATGTGGGGGAAAAAGCTGATGGTACCCAGCTATTAAAAGATATAGATAGCATCTGGGGTCTTAAAGGCTTGAAGTTAAACAAGTGGGCATCTAGCGAGTTGTTAATAAGCCTTCCTCCAATCCTGGTGCCACATTCTTCCTCATATAAACCAGCTTCAGTGATTATTTTTTCATGCATATGGGGCAATTGAAGACACCATGGTCTGGTCAAGCACATCTTAGTATTCGAAGTACCACTGATTCTTTTCTACACTTGTGCAACAGATTTGCCCATGCAGTACCTTCTTTGGTCTTTTGGCTGCTGCTTTCATGAACATTGTGGATCCAAACACTATGAATCTCTTGACTTCCATCTTTTCTTCATTTATCATGATGTTGCCTTTTAAAAAGTTTGCTCAGCATACTGACTTTGTGGATGTCTGAGACTCCAATGCTTCCAGTGAGTTTAAAGCCTTACCTTTATTACCAAATCAAGGCAAACCCACTGCTGTGGAGTAAACCCTGACTCTTAGAGACCCTCTGAATGGCTCCGGAGACTGTAAAGCTTCATGGATCAGATAGCCCATCTTTCTCCTAAGATTTAGCTGGTGAGTTTGAACTGACAACCTTGCAGCCAGCTTACCCAACAGCATTAACAAGGGGAGGGAAAATAAGAACCACCCAAGCACGAAGAAAACAGAGAGTGGTTGGAAAGATACAGCTAGAAACTAAAAGAGGTCAAAGATTTTCAACAATAGCAGATGCTAGAAAGAGGCCTAGAAGGAGCCTCCATGATCTACTCCTGTAAAGTGTTAAAGTCTCACAAACCCACAGGTGCAGTTCCAACCTGTCCTATGAGTTAAAAACAGATGGATTACAGTGAGTGAGAAGGGGGTAATGGATTCCATATTAGAATGCTAACCACCAACCTCTTCCAAGGGAAAAAGATGAGGATTTCTATCCCTGTAAAAAGTTATATTCTCAGAGACCCACAGAGACAGTTCTGAATTGTCCTTTAGGGTTTACATGAGTCCAAATTGACTGGACAGCAATGAGTTAGTGCATGCATGAGTGAGTGAGTGAGTGAGTGAGTGAGTGAGTGAGTGAGTGTCAAGGAAGGATGCTCCTCCAACCCCCTCAGAGGGACTATGATCTTGCTAAACTGTTATAATATATTGTCTTAGGCTCAGTTGACTAGAGAAACAAATCCAGTGACACTCATAATTAAGAAAGAGCTTTATAACAAGAAGTAATTGTATATCACAAAAATGTCCCAGCCTAGTCCAAGACATGTCTATAAGTCTGATACGAGTCCATAAGTCCTTCTTCACACTCAGGCAGTCATAAGCAATGATGTCAAATGGAGGAATATCACTAGTTGGTGGGTGCAAGGTCATGTCCATCTAATGGTACAGTTCATCACAGGGCTCTGGTAGGTCTTAGAGTGGTTTTCTGGCCTGAAAATGAAGGCAGATAAAGAGAGGTGCCGGCCTCCAGAGAGCCATTCATCTTGGTTGCACCTCAAAATGAGGTCATCGACCTTTGACCTGATTGACAGCAAAACTCTACTCATATCTTCTTACAGATGCCAAGTTGGCACAAATAGCCTAACTCTCACAAATATATAACATCTTTGCTTTCAAAAGAAATCAGTCAGGTGTAAACATATGTATTAAATATATCAGAAACTTGAACAAATTTCACAGTTTCTTCTGAAATCCATTTTGGTTTTGCCTTTGTTTCCTTCCTTTTACAGAAAAAACTGTTTGCTGCTTCATGCATGATATCCATAATGTCATCCCACTACTCTTCGGTTTTCAGCTATTAATATACAATATGTCAAACCTATTCTTGAGACAGGGTCTAAATTCTGGTAGGAATTACTCAAAGTTGTATTTTGTTCTTCATGAATATGTTTTAAAGTTATTCAGCTTTAATTTGAGCTTTCATTTGATTAATTGATGGTTATTTTCACAGCGGATGCCTGACCTTATTCTAGCTGATAATATTAAAGAATCTCTATCATCTTGTTCAAATATGTAATTAGTTTGATTACTATATATTCCGTTAGGCAGGTTCCCTGTGTTTTTGGAAAAGGTCAGTTCCAACGAATAGGTCATTGACCTTGTACAATTCTAGCATGTGATATCTAGTGTTATTTCCATCAAAAAGCCCACATTTTCCAATTACCTATCCTTATTCCATTCATTATTTTTCATTCCAATCATGAATACTTATCAGTGAATCTTGATTTCATGTTTGATTAATTCTAGATTGTAGAATTTGTTTAAAAAAATCATCAATTTCCTCATTGGCAATCAAATTTTGTGCATAAATTGGAATGATATTCATACATGAGGGCTTTGAACAGTTCATGCGAAAATTTCCAGGAATGTTTTGAAGCTTTACTTATAGACATAGAGTTATTATATTTTCACTGATAGTATTTTCCCTCAAAATATATATTTGAGATCTTTTTGACAATAAATATTATACTGTTCCAGACAGAGACAGTCTGCAAAGAAGGAATATACTTCCTACTTCCGAGAAATAAGCCACTGTAAACCTTATAAATAGCAGCAGAATATTGTCAGATACTGAAAACACCATGAACAGTCCCAGAACTCTGTCAGATAAATGTTGGAAGATGAGCCCCTCAGGTTGAAAGACACTCAGAATAAGACTGAGGACGTTTCCTTCTCAAAGTAGCATCAATATTAATGAGGTCGATGGAGTAAGCCTTTATTTGCTAGTTAATAAAATGAAGCAAAACATATTTCTGGTATTCCTTCCTTTCAGCCAATACATCAGCAATGATATACCTTGTTCTACACCCTCTTCTGGAATGCCTTGTCCCATACCCACTTCTGAATGCAAGCTGAATTTCTAGCCACTCTTTGTTGATGTACTGCAATAAACATTGTTGAATGCTCTTAGCAGATCTTTACCTGCATGATATTTTGTGAAAATATCATGATGATTTAATGGTATTCTATGATACTTTCTCCATTCTGTTGGGTCACCTTTACTTGGAATGGGCAAAAATATCTTACTCATTAATTTTCTGAAATAGTTATTAAGCATTTTCAATCTGACAGTTTGATAGTTTACTATGCTGAGCATGACAAATTCAAGAAGAAAATAACATTTCAAGATACATCTTAATATATAGTGCCGTTTGTGATGTAAACTTACCAATATGTCTATAAGAGAGGCAACCATCTTTCAAAGTTATTCATCAAGTACTATATTCAATGATGAAGAAATTGAAGAATTTTAGCAACTTTTTTCTGCCAGGAATTGATAAAAACTGTGATCCAGGTCATTAATAATAAGCAGTGTTTGGAATGCAAAAGTTGAAACAAGGAGGAATCCAAATCAAACTGAAACTCCCTGCCATCAAGTCAATTCTGACTCATGGTGACCCATATCACAGAGCAGAGCTGTCCCCGTGGGTTTCTAAGACGGGAACTTTTTACAGGAGTAGAAATCATGTCTTTTTCACAGGGAGTGTCTGGTGGTTTTGAACTGCTGACCTTGTGGTTAGCAGCCTAATGGGCAACCACAACATCACTAAGGATCCAAAGAAGGATGAATAGTTCCCATATATTATTTTGAGGATAAAGCAACCCTCAGGTCACTAGATATTGTTGTTGTTAAGTGCTATTGAGTCCGTTCTGACTCAATGGTACAAAGTGAACCAATTGAAATATGTCTAACACCTGATGTAGCACTGGAAACACTCACTAGTCAATGCCAAGACATTTGAAAGAGAGCTACCTGGCCATCCAACTGGAAGAGATAAATATTTGTGTCCATTCCCCCAAATAATGTAAAGATTATCTAACAATATCATTCATATCACATGAAAGTAAAAGTTTGAGGGACATAATACAAAAATATTCACAGTAGCACATTGAGAGGAGCTGACAAATTCAAGCCAGATTGAGACATAGACTTGGAACACAGCATATCATTGCTGATATCAGATGGATATTAGCTAAAATCAGAAAATGCCTGAAATATGTTTACTTGTGTTTTATTGTCTAGGCAAAGGTATCCAGTTATGGGGGTCAAAATGAACTGTTCATTACATTACTAAAAGTGGGTAATTCATAACATTTCATTGTGCTGGTGAGGAACCCTTACATATAAAAGGGGAAAAGCTGGAAATTATTTTTTCAAACCTATGTATTTATTTTATTTTATTTTTTACAAAATAACCTATAACCTCCAACGTATTCTCCATTATACTTAATAAATTTGTCAAATCTGCTATTCCATTCTTGGAAACATTTCTCAAACACATCTCTTTGGATGGCTTGCAGCACCTCTCTCATTAACAACTTGTGATAATGACATGACCCAGACTTGTTTGTTGAAAGTAATCAACAAACCCAAATTCACTGCCATCCAGTTGATTAGAATCCGTAGATGCCTTATATAAAGGCCCCAAGGATATACATGTGTACAGGAATTGATAGCCTCAACTTTATCCAGAGGAACAGGAGGTTCAGTTAACAAACAGCTATGTGGTAGCATAAGCCCAGGGGACTTGAAACATTAATTGAAGAGTATCAAACATGAAAGCACTTAAAGTGGACTCCAACTCAATGTAACAAAACCCCCAAACCTCGCAACAGGACATGCAATATAGACAACACCATGAAAAAGAGAAAAAGATACTAAAATTAAGAATTTCATTTCACTTTGCTCTACGACCTACTCTCTTGGCTAGAGCAATAAAGATATTACAGGACATTGCATTGGACAAATCTGTTGCACAAGATCTCTTGAAAGTTTAAGAAGCAAAGACGCCACTTTAGAGATAAAGGAACCCTTGATCCAATGACAATCACTTCATACACACGTGAAAGATGAACAATGCATAAAGGAGACCATAGGAGACTTGATGCATTTTACTTTAGGAGCTGGCAAAGGATATTGATCGCACCATGGACTTCCAGAAGAACAAATACCGTACATCTGTCTTGAAAGAAGTAGTCAGAAGTCTCCTGCATCAACTTGTTGAAACATTTCAGTTGGAATTCCATCAAATCCTGGAGCCTTGATTTTGGCTAGTGCTTTAAATGCAACTTGACCTTCTTCCTTCAGTACTATAGGTTCTTGATCATATGCTACCTTTTGAAATTATTCAAAGTCAGTTCTTTTTAGTACAGTGACTGTGTATTCACTCCACATTCTTTTATTGTTTCTTACAAATGTTTCTGATAAAATCATTCCATATTGGTACTTGAGGCTTTCATTTTCTGTGGAGTTCTTTCAGTTTAACAGGTGCTAAGAGTGTTCTTTCTTTTGGGTTTTATAACTCCAGGGTTTTGCACATTTCATTGTAATGTTTTACTTTATTTTTTCAAGTTGTCCTTGAAGTTTTGTTTTGTTCTTTAACTTCATTTCTTCTGTTTGGTTAGCTACTCCACAATTAATAACGAGGTTCAGACTCTCTTCTGACATCCACTTTTCCTTCTTGTCCATTTAATTATCTTTTTCTTTCTTCATGTATTGTGTTCTTGATGTCATCCCAGAGTACATCAGGTCTTCTGTCATTTGCATTCAATGCATCCAACTGTTCTTGAGATATTCTTTAACCTAGGTGGTTTAGGCTCAGGCTTTCATATTGGCTCTCATGGATTTATTTTCATTTTCCTGTGCTGCACCCTATACTTACATTTGGGCAATTGATGGTTCTTTCCACAGTCTGCCCCTGACCTGGGTTCTAGCTGCTAATATTTAACTTATCCACTGTATCTACCCACAGATGTAGTAAATTTGAATCTATGTATTCCATCTGGATATGTCTAAGTGTATAGTTCCTAGGTGAGTTGTTGAAAAAGGTATTTTCTATGAAGAAGTTTGTTGTTCTTGTGAAATCTTTTTTTTAATCACTTTATTGGGGGCTCGTACAGCTCTTATCACAATCCATACATACATAAATACATACATTGTGTCAGGCACATTTGTAAATATGTGGCCACCATCATTTTCAAAACATTTTCTTTTTACTTGAGCCCTGGATATCAGCTCATCCCCACTCCCCTGCCTCCTCGATAATTTATATATATATATTTTCAAATCTCATCAGGTGATCTCAGCTTTGTTTTCATCACCAATAGCATATTTTCCAACTAACTTTCCTTCTTTGTTTCCAAATTTTTCATCCCAATTTACAGTAATTATCAGTGCATCTTGATTGCATATTTGATCCATTTAAGACTGAAGATATTTATTCTATTCTTCAATTTGTACAACCCTAGCTTTTGTAGCTGGTGCAATAATAGTTGTATTGGCAAGTTTTCCTTGTATGTACAGAATTATTATCCTATCCTCACATGCCTTTTAATATTCTGCTTCACACATGCTAGTGTATATTGCCATTTATGTATTAATTCATTTGTAGTAACTCTTCCAATAGCTAATTAGTGTTTTCAGTGTAGTACTCTGAGACAGATTCCTTATATTTACAGTTAATTCAGCAATTTTTCAATAACAAAAAATAAAATGTATAAGAACAAGAATTAGTTTTCAGTAACATTCCTCCATTTATAAATAATAAAATTATAGATATTATGTAAAGTGACCTGCTTGAAGTCAGAAATCACACTTCGCTTAAGGCAGAGCTCAATAAATATGTTCTCTCACAAAATGTTATAAAAAAACTAGCCACTCAAAAAACCAAACACAAAACCAACCAACTAACAAACAAAAAATAACCCAACTTGTACAGTTCTAGGCATGAAGTTCAACAAACCATACTTCAATAGATCCATTCAAGCAATAATGGGATATATGCAGGAGTATTCAAGGAGGAACACATCTGGATTTAAGCCATATTTATTTGTCAAACATATCGTTTATATGTATTATAACTTCAATTTTGAAGTTTTTTTATTATAGCAATTTTGCTGCCCATGGTGGCCAACTTACTTAATTAAACAATGCCTTTCTCCAACACCTTAACTTAAATGCTGTTATTTCTAAGTGCTTGTGGACACTGTTTTCAGAGCCTGTTCACTTCACAGCCTACACAGGATGCTGACTTTAGTTCGATTAGAGGCGCAAAATGTACTGGATCCAACAGCTGATCTCTTACCTCTTGATTTCATGGTTACTCCATTGTCTTGAAATCATGTTGCCATGGGAACTCATTCAATTTCTTATCCTCCAGAGAAAATACTTCAGATCTTCTACTTTTCAGTATTAGGGTTTCTGTCAATGTAAGTTTATTTTTTGACCTAAGACATATTATTGGGCATGACTATTATTATTGCTGCTATCGATGGGAGCAACAGATAAAGTGAAACCTAGAATTCCAATTATTAATCAATTGTATTTTAAAAATCCATATATCTCTAACTGCTTTTTTAAATGTGGGGGAGAATAGGAGATATATTTTGAAATTGGGGTATAAATAAAAAGTTAAAAATATAATTTCTCAGCATTGTTTTCTCCTCCATTGCAGAGTACAATAAACTTTACATTTGTCAAACATATGAAGAATACATTTGGAAGAATGCAGGAGTTCTGGTTTTATTGTTTTTAGGTACACTCACATTTATTTTAAACAATAGTGACTATATGTACCAAATAACTAATGCTCCTTGCTGCCTCTGTAATCTTCAAAATTCAGTGAGTTTGAGACATTTATTATTGCCTCAGTGTGAATCCATTACATTAAGAGTATTCCTCTTGTTCATTCAGTCTTACTTAACTAAAACATGACGTCCATCTCCCGGGACTGGTGTCTCCAGATAACATGTATAAAGTATGTGGATCAAGTCTCTCTATACTCTCTTCTAAGAAGCATTCTGTTTGTACTTCCTCCTGGAGAGATATATTTACTTATCTGAGAGTCCATGTTTTCAATATTCTTCATCAACACTAATTCAGATGCTTCAGTTCTTCTTCAATCTCCCTTATGCCTTTCTCAGTTTTCAGATGCATATGAAATGAATGAAAATGCCATCGCATGAGTGAGGTTCACTTAGTTAGCAAAGTAACATTACTGCTTTTTATAAAACTTCAAACCAGTGGTTCTCAACCTGTAGGTCGCCACACCTTTGGAGGTTGAACTACCCTTTTACAGGGTTCGTCTGATTCATAATTGTAGCAACATTAGAGTTATGAGTAGCAACAAAATAATTTTATGGTTGGGGGGGTCCCCACAACATGAGGAGCTGTATTAAAGGGTCGTGGCATTAGGAAGGTTGAGAACCACTGCTCTAAACAGATCGCATGCCTAATCTCATTTGCCTAATCTTGATTCCATGAGCATTGACTGGGAATGCAAGTAAGATGAAAACTTTGATGGACTTCAATATTTTTTTCATTTATTGTGATGTTATCTATTGGTCTAGTTGTGAAATCTTTCCTTATATTCAGAGGTAGTCAACACTGAGGGACTTTTGTCTTTAATCTGCATCTATAAGTGCTTAAAATCCTTTTCCCTGTCATCAATCAAGATTGTGTTATTACTATATCATATGCTGCTGATGAGATTTCACCATCCTGACGTCATGTTCTTTTTCAGAAGTCTAGCTTCTTGCATTATTTGCTCAGCATACACATTGAATGTATATTGAAAAAGGATACACAAGAACATACATTCGTTTCTATTTTAAGTCATGCAATATCTCCCTGTTCTGTCTGGATAACTGTCTCTTGGTTAATGTACAGGTTCCGCATGAGCACAATGAAGTAGTCTGGAATTCCCATTTTCTTAATGTTATCCGTAATTTGTTTTGATACGCACAGTTGAATGTCATTGCACAGCCCATAAAACACAGGTTAGCATCTTCCTCGTGCTTTATTTTCACTCGAGTCTTAGGACATTAGCAATAATGTTCCTCCTGCCATGTCCCTTTCTGAATCCAGTTTTGGTTTTTGGCAGTTCCTTGTTGATACACTGTAGCCAGTAGTCCTTTGTTTGTTTGTTTTCTTAATGACTTATAGCAAAACTGTTCTTGCACGTGATATTAATGATATTGTTCAATACTTTCTATACTCTTCTGGGTGATCTTTCTTAGAATTCACACAAGTATATAGCTCTTGAAGTTGGTTCTATGTCTTTCAAATTTCTTGGCGTAGACTAATAAATTCTTCCAATGATTGCAACATGAGGTTTGATTTTTTTCCCCTGAGTTCTTTCAGGTTAAGATATGCTGAGCATCATCTTCCCTCTTAGTTTCCCACTCTAGGTCTTTCCACATTATATTTTATTCTGGTTTTTTAAGCTGCCCTTGGAAAGTATCTGTTAAGCTTTTTGACTTCCCAATTTCTTCCATTTGCATAAGCTACTCCACAAGTTTCAGAGTCTCGTCCTACATCGATCCAAAGCAAGTTTCAGAGCCTCTTCCTACATTGATTATGTTAGACAAGGTACTCTAGAGAAACAAAACCAGGACTCTAATAATTTTATATGTATTTAGATAGATAGCATAAAAATAAATGGTTAATTAATCTATAAAGCAGTACAAATGGCTCAGTGTAACTCACTTCTGTGAGATAGCTGATACACTGGCAGTCCTTCAAGTCTTGAGGGCCACCGGGTAGTCCTCGGTAGAGCAATTCTGGCTATCCGGCCACAGGCACCAAACAGCCAGGCAGGTCACCAACAGTCAGCAATATGATAGGGTCCAACAGTCTCCAGCTCAAGAGATGTATACTGCAGTAGTGTGGTGAATCACATCTTGAAGGAACCTCAGACTATAGCAACACAGTCCATGGGTTATGTGTGCCACAGGTAGTGTAGCTTGAAAATTGAAGAAGAGAACAAGCAAGGCAGCTGTACACTGGTCCAATCATCAACAAGCAAAAGACAAGAAAGGTGAGGCTCACTGATCCATTTATCTCTCTGCCCTTCAATTAATCCCACATCTGTTCATTGGTCATATTGGCACAATAAACCTATTTATCACAATCCACCCCTTGCCAACGTGGCACCTGTACACAATGCTTTATCCATATATAATTTCCAGACAATAATTAAATCACACTTGTAATTACCATCAAACATCTATCATACATATAAATCAAAACACACTAAGTTCAATTGTATCTGATATATCATACATACATGAAAACAGGAAAGATATTTAATAAGCACATATAAAGAAAATAAACTGGCAATCACAAACCTCGTGTTTGCAATTGATCACGTGGTCGTAACTGATAGGTAGAACTACCTTCTACTACTCATTCTGTTTTACCTTTGCCCTCGGCAAGCACCTCAGCTGGCTGAGGTTTTTTGTCTGGTGGGGTGATTCAGACCTTCATTCTTGAGGGGTCTGTGGTCATTAGGTGTCCTGTCAGGATTGGGTTTCTGTAATTTACCATTTACTTTAATCACAGGGCATGGTAGCACTAAGAGTCGGCCTATGGGATCTCCTTAATTTCAGACATATTCTTCTTTACCTCCAATATGTAGTATGTAGTACCAGTCCAATTTTTCCTTGGTAATCAGGATCAATCAGGTAATCAGTGTCACTCAGTACAGTGACACCCTTCCTGACATGTTGATCTAAAGGCATGAGAAGCCCAAAGTGGCCACAGGACATTCTCAGCTGCCAGTTCAGTGGAATCTGTGCAGTGTTTCCAGGTGGGAGAGTTCCTTCCTTCTGGACCAGGAACTCCAGGCCTAAGGAGCATAGGGTTGTTGGGACAGGAATAAAAAATGCTGCAAGTGGATCACTAAGAGTAATGGTGAGTGGTGCCACTTCAGCTTCCACTCCTTGGTTCCTGGACCCATGAATTCTGGCTATTGGAGACACAGCACCATATATTGGCCACTGGTTTAGAGCTAATACAGCTTTCTGGAGAGCATTTCCCTGGCCCCACAAGTTGTTGCCACCTAGTTGGCACTGTAATAGTGTCTTTAGGAGGCCATTCCATCGTTCTAAGAAGCCAGTTGCTTCTAGATGGTGAGGAACATGATATGACCAGTGGATGCCAGGGGCATGGGCCCATTTCTGAACTGCATTTGCTGTGAAGTGAGTTCCTTGATCTGAAGCAATGCTATGTGGGATGCCTTGCTGGTGGATGAGGCATTCTATAAGTCCATGAATGGTAGTTTTGGCAGAAGCATTGCGTGCAGGAAAGGCAAATCCATATCTAGAGTAGGTGTCTATTCCAGTGAGAACAAAACACTGCCTCCTCCATGACAGAAGTGGTCCTATGTAATCAACCTGCCACCAAGTTGCTGGCTGATCTCCCTGAGGAATGGTCCCATATCTAGGACTTAATGTTGGTTTCTGCTGCTGGCAAATGGGGCACTCAACAGTGGCAGTGGCCAAGTCAGCCTTAGGGAGTGGAAGTCCATGTTGCTGAGCCCATGCACAACCTCCATCCCGGCCACAATATCCACTTTGTTTATGTGCCCATTGGACAATGACAGGAGTGGCAGAGGAAAGAGGAGGACCAATCTCTATAGTGCGCCCACGTTATTATTAAAGTCCTCCTCTTCAGAGGTAACCCTTCAGTGAACATTCACATGAGACATGATTATCTCTTCTTTCTTGGTCCATTCAGAGAGGTCTATCCACATACCTCTTCCCCACACCTCCTTGTCACCAATTTTCCAATCATGTTCCTTCCAATTCCCTGATCATTCAGCCAAGCCATTAGCCACAGCCAATGAATCAGTATACAGTCTCACATCTGGACATGTTGGAACAATAAACCTAGCTATCACTTTTAAACTGGTCTTTTCTTTCTTTCTTATGTTTTTAATGACCATTTGTTTTCTTCACGAATGATTTTATTGATGTCTTCTCACACCTTATCAGCATTTCTGTCATTAGTATTCAATGTGTCAAACTTGTTCTTGAAATGTTCTCAGGATACAGATGAAATAAACTCAAGGTCATATTTTGTCTCAAGGAATTGTTTACATTTTCTTCAGCTTCACGGAACTTACATATGAGCAATTGATGATCTGCTCCACAGTCAGCTCTTGACCTGGTTTTAGCTGCTGATATTGAGCTTCTCCATCATCTCTTCCCAAAGATGAGTCAATTTGATATCTGTATTCAGTATGGAGACTCCCATGTGTATAGTCACATTTCGTATTGTTGAAAAAGACACTTTCTCTGAATGAGTTGTTAGTCTTTAAAAATTCTATCATGAGATCCTCAAGTTCATTCCTACACTCACATCAATAGCCCAATTAAAACAACAACAAAAGAGCAACAAAACTGGAGAGGGTGTGGTGATATTGGAATTTATACACTACTTGTGGGTTATAAACAGGTGTTATCTTGTGGAAAGTGATATGGTGCTACTTGAAGCAGTAGAAATACCATCCAACCCAGCAATACCTCTCTTAGCCATGTACCCCAAAGAAGTAAGAGACACACCCAAACAGATGTCTATTCTCCCATGTTCAAAGAAGCACAGTTCACAATAGCATGAAGCTGGGAATAGTCCAAAGGACCTTCAGGAGAAGAATGGATAAAGAAACTTGAGTACATGCACAAAGTGCATCCATAAAAATCAGTGATGAAACCATTTAATTCTTCATGACGTGGATTCACCTAGAAAGTGTTATGCTCAGTGAAGTTAGTCAATAACAAAGGAAAAACATCACATGATTCCATTACTATAAGGATAAATATCAAGATTAAGGAAAGCTTCTGTTCTCAGCACATAAGAGGGTGTACCCCCAAAACCTCATGTGATGTTAGAAGGATATCACATTTGAAGTTCATTCCACCAGTTCAGACTGTTAATCAATTTTTAGTTAGAGCTTCTGAAAAGATTGCATAACAATGTGGGACAAAAAAGGCCTGATTTGTGGCAGATGGGAACTGGTTTTTCCACTTGCCAATGCATCTAGTGGCACAGCCATCTCAGTGTTCAGGTTTTTGGCAAAAAACAGCATGCCTCTCTTGACCCTCGCACCTTACTCACCTGACCTTGCTCCTTGCAACTTCTTGTTGTTTCCATGAATGAAGGCCAGTGATTAGATGGCACAAAAAAGTTGAAGAAAAGAAGGAGGGAGGTGCTATCAGCCATCCAAAGAGATGAGTTTGAAAGATGTTTCCAACAATGGAATTGCAGATTTGACAAATATATTAAGTATAATAGATAGTACTTTGAAGGTGATAAGGTTGCTTTGTAAAAAAACAAAAAAAAAATTAAATGCATAGCTTTGAAAAAATTCTGGGTTTTGGGGGGGTATACTCTCATATAATCTTCTAATCTGGTCTCCCAAGCAATGAGATACTGAGCATATATAGTATCCATGAAATATATACCCTCTTGTTTATTTATACATCTTTAAAAAGCACTTTGAGAGAAGATGTTTCAGCTCAGTTTGGGTCAATTTCTCCAGATGGAGGGGAAGGGAAAAGAGCATTAAGTTCCTGCCATATAATACTTTTCCATGATCGCCGCAAATCAACTGACACTCCTATAAGAATGATTGGCAAACTTTATTGGAAAGTCAAGTCAAGGGGTAGCAGAGGCATCTTCATTGAGAATAAAGCTAATCATTATTTAGATAGACCCCAAGAGGAGAATGCACTCAGTATTATGTTCCTAATTGGACACTTTTGACCCAGTTTCTATCCAGCCCTTGGTGACCTAGGTCAAGTTCTATTGACAACTGGGTCTTTATAATTTTTCCCTTTGAGGTGCACAAAATCCGTCACTGGCCACATGAGAAAGATCCAATTTGGAATCTCTGCTAATCAAACTGGACTTGAGCTCAAACTCACTTGTAACAGATTTAAGGAACTGACAAAATCTCTTGGACTCAAAACGGGAACACCATGGGGTGAGCTGAGGCAGATGACTGCTATCTGACGTTCATGAAAATTGTGGACTTTGATTTGATCTCTGGTTTTGAGAGTGCCCAAAGGATGGTGGCCGGGGAATACAATGTATTTACTATTTTCATGCTCTTTTTTTTTAGTGACATGTATTAGTCTAGGAGACATGGTGCTAACTTTGGGAATAGTGTTGTTAAAATTTTTGCAGTATTCCTGACCTTCATTGCATGTGTAAATAGTAGACAGACACCTAGGCTTTTAATCTGTACAAGTTAACAATTCATGTATTTCAGTCTGAAAACCCAACCAATAGATGTATAATTTACTTTCCTCCACAGTGTTTTAAATTATAGACCATTGTCACAATTAATGATACTATCAACAGAAATACTTTGTGCTCCATGGAGATGATTTACGATGTTCTCCAATGAAATGATAATGATGGCCATAAATTGAAGCAGACACATTCACTGCCATAAAATCAATTATGAATCACAGTGAACCTATAGGATATGTTATAAAGTCCCCTGTGAGTTCCTGAGACTGTAACTCTTTGTTGTTGTTGTTGTTGTTGTTGTTGTTGGGTATCAATGAGTTGGCTCCAACATATAACAAACCTATGCACTGCATGAGCCTGTGCCATCCTAACAATTGTTCCTACAAACGAGCACATTGATACATTCATTGTGGAGATCCATCTCACTGAAGGCCTCTCTCTTTTTCAATGTCCCACCATATTACTAAACATGATGTCCTTCTCCAGGGGCTAGTCTCTCCTTATATTATGTCCAAAGTACATAAGACGAAGTCTTGCCATCTTTGCTTCACACCAGGTTGTCTTTTCAGCAATCCATGCTACTTCCAATATCCTTTTCCAGCACCATAATCCAAATGCATTTATTCTTTTATGGGTTTCCTTATACAATGTCCAACTTTCACATGCTTATAATGCAGTAGAGAATACCATGACTTGGGTCAGGTGCACCTTAGTCCTCAAAGAAATAGCTTTGCTCTTCAGTACTCTAAAAAGTTCTTGTGCACAGACTTACCAAATGCAATTCAATGTTTGATCTTTTTATTGCTGCTTCCATTGCATTGCCTGGGGATTCAAGTAAATTAAATCTTTGACTATGTCAATCCTTTTCCTTCATTTATCATGATGTTATGTAGTGGCTCAGTTGTGGGGATTTGGGGCTTCTTCACATTGAGCTGTAATCCTTAGTGAAGGTTACAATCCTTGATCTTCATCAGCAAGTGCTTCAATTCCCCTTCACTTTCAGCAAGTAATGTTGTGTTATCTGAATACCTCAGGTTCTTATTAAGCCAGCCTCCCATCCTGTGATCCAATTCTTCTTCATATAATCCTGATTCTCTGAGGAAGTGGTCAGCATACAGATTGTATAAGTGCTGCGAGACGATACAATCCTAACACACATTTCCCGATTTTAAAGCAGGCAGTGTTCTCTTGTTCTGTTTGCGCAACTGCCTCTTGGTACATTGACAAGTTCTGAATGAGTGCAACTAAGTCATCTGGAATTTCCATTGTTCTCAAGATTGTTCAGAGTTCATTATGATCCACACAGTCCAATGCCCTTCCATAATCAACAGAACAGAAGTAAATATATTTCTAAGATCCATCTGATATCAGAAATGATATTCTTTGATCCACATAATCTTTTGAATCTGCCCTGAACATTGGGCAGCTATGTATCAATGTGCTGCTACAACCTTTGTTGGATGATTTTAAGCAAAATTTTCCCTGTGTGTGATAGCAATAATATTGTTCTATAGTTTGAACATTCTGTTGGGTCACCTTTCTTGGGAATGGGCCCAAACATGGATCTCTTCCAGTCAGTTGGCTATGTATCTGTCTTCCAAATTTCCTGGCAGAGATGTGAGTGCTTCCAGTGCTTCATTAGCTTATTTATTTATTAGCTTATTTATTTCAGTGGGTATGCCATCAGTTCCTGGAGCTTTGTTTTTGGCTAAGCCATTCAGCGCAGCTTAAAATTCTTCCTCCAGCACCATTGGTTCTTGCTCCTATGCTGCTGCCTGAAATGGTGGACTGTTCACTATTTCTTTTCATAAAATATCTCTGTGTTCTGTGTGTTTCCATCTTTTCTGGATACTTCCTGCATCATCCAGTATTTTACTGAGAAAACCTTTCTCACTGAAGTCGTAAAAAGCCTCATGGTTCTCTGAGTGGTTGATGGTTTCCAACTGCTGGCCTTATGGTTAGGAGCACAACTTATAACAAATACACCACCAGACCTCCCCAAACCCTATATCAACCATAGATATAGGAATGGATTTGGGGTTTGCACTAATCTAAGGGTAATTAGTTCTTATCCCTACTTAATATTTGCCCTCATGAAAAAAACCTTTGAGTATACAGATACTGTAGTGAATTTTGTTGACGAGTTCACATGGTAACTCTATATGAGCATGCATAGCATCTGGGGTCTTCAAAGTTTAGCTTAAGGCATGCAGTCATTCAAGTGAGGAGTCAACTAAGTCCACATGGAAGAAACGCAATAGCCTGTGTGAACCAAGAATTGTAAATCATAAAATCAAATCTGAAGGAGAAAATGGTCTCAGAACTTAATTCTGAACACCTGTTTGCAGGAGTCTGTGGATGATAGTGAAGACCAACGTCCATTTGCAGGGTCCCCAAGTGATTTAAGCCTTTAGTGAACTCCTCTGACCATAGTCTAGAGATGGGCACAGTCTTGATATCAGGCAAGAAACCATTGTAAAATTAACTATGGCAGATGTAGTTTGGTTGAAGTGTAACACCTTAGCAATTGATTTTTCTTTTTGATCCATTAAATTTTTTTTCTAGTTCTTAATACTTTCAGGATATTTGTTATTGAGGCTTTTCTTTGTTTTATTTTGTCATTGTTTTTGTTCCTTTCTTTTTTCTCAGGGGTATCTTTTTCTGTACATGAAATCCGGGAAAGGTAACTCTATGAAGACAGAAACTGGATTAATAGATACCTAGGAGCAATACAGGGGAGGCTGGGAGAAAATATGGAGCTAACAATGAGTACAAGAAAGAAGATGATGTTCTCAAGTTGATTGTAGAGCACTTCCTAATATAACTGAGAAATCTAATTGTATGATATGTGAATCATATGCCAATAAAACTATTAACACAAAAAGGAAGAAAACATTTTGAAATGTAATAGATAATAAAATTGAGATTATACATTATTTTTACTTCCTGCTTAAGGAGACTTCGTGGCATAGCAGATTACCTATTGGGCAGTTAAGTACAAAATCAGCAGTTCAAATCAACCAGCTGCCTCATAGGTGAAGGATGAGGCTTATGCTCCCATTAATAGTTAAAGCCTCATAAACCTAAAGGAGCAGTTCTACTTGGTCCTGTGGGGATGCTGTGAGTCATACTCAATACATGGAAGGGCAGAAGGTTTTCTCAATGGAGTTCTTATTCTCTGTGAGTTTCCTCCAGGAGTAGAACAATTTCACACTTGCACTGTTTGTAAAGGACTACATTAGCAAAAACATTGTGAAGAAAAACAGGAAACCGTGATTCATTTTATTTAACAATGAAAACTTTTGGACATACTAAATGGGTGATTTTATTAGTTATGTTTTATTGCAATCCCAATATTAGAACATTTTGAAACTATGTACAAAATAAATATGTGAGCTAGGGAAAATTAGACAAACAAGTTATGAACATCACCTGAGGATTTCATGATGTTAGAATGTATAAATTAATAATAGATAGAATGTTTAGTATTTGCTTGTATTGAGAGATAATAACTTGTGCTATTGGAGTACATAAAAGGAAAAGATTGGCATCTATATTTTATTGTGGGAATAAATGAATCTAGGCTTTGAAATAAATCTTAAAATGTTATACTCCCTGACATGGAATGGAGGCTATAGGAACTGTGTTCTAAAGAGTAAAAAGGGCAAACACATAAATGCCCAGCGGAGATCCCTTCTAATTTTACAGCTTATGTGAAAGTGCAAAAGGAGGATCTGTTAAGGAAAATAAATCTCAGGAAGAAATGTGTTTTATGAGGCAAACTGTATTTTCAGTTCTGAATTGTTGTTGCAAAAGAATAAATCTCTCTGAAGTCAGGATGTGGCACAAATAGAAAAAGAGAAAAGCGACATCATTTCCTAAAGCAGACACTCAGGAAAGGAGCTGGGTTCTAAAAGCCACCGTCCTGGCAGAACTTCCTCATTGACACACAGTAGGGACTCTTCTGTGTTTATCGTTCCGAATGGGTGGGGGTGGGGGTTGTTTGTTTGTTTGCCATGATCCTGTCCTTACTCTGTCCGGTCCTCATATATTTGGACATGGGTGAGTAGGTTGGGGTTACTAGTTGTTTTAGAAATTAATACCTTGACAAGTGCTGAGAGCTACATCTGAAGTTGGTGAAGAGCAGAGAAATTTGCCACTTTCCACTCTCTCTCCCATCTACTGCTAGTTGGAACAAGGGAGGATCCTACCTAATGAAATAATTGAATTTGTTGGGCAGGAAAATTACCCTGGCGGATGGTAAAACAATCGGAGAAAAATAACCTCAATCTGTGAATTACTTTGTGGAGTAGGAGAACTTACTGACTCTAAAATCCCATGTAATATTAACTGAGATAGAAACAAATATCTTTATTTTTTAAGACAATGTATTTCTGGATCTCTCTCTCTCCTTACAGCAGTGGACCTAGAAATCCAATCAAGTAATGATGAAAACCTCAAACTATATTGCTTCAGTGCATGTATGTGGAAATTAACAGATTAATATGAAATTTAAAAAAACAGCCAAGAAAATTTTGTTTTGTTTTGCACAATCCTTTTTTAAAAATATTTTGCTTCTGTCACTTTTTTCCCCAAGCCATTTTATTAGGATGTAATCTAGACATCATACTACTCAGTAGTTCAGTCATATATAGCAATGTTGCACAATCACCACCACAATCAGTTTTAAAACGTTTTCCTCCTTTTTTTACAGCTTGATATCAGCTCCCAATTATCCTTTCACATCCCCTGCTATACCCCCAGAAATACTTAATGAAGTTATTGTCTCTGTAATTTCATCCATACTGAGTTTCATATATTGAAAAATACCTAACGTAGAATCAAGAAAGATACCAACAATAACAAAGTACGATAGAGATAAATCTACATATGACACACAAAAAACCAAACACACACACAAGATTAAAAAGCAGATCAAGTTCAATGAGTATGAAAAGAGCGATCAAATGACAAGGTTTAAACCTGCGGTTCTCAACCTGTGGGTCACAACCCCTTTGGGGGTTTAATGATTCATAACAGTAGCAAAATTACAGTTATGAAGTAGCAATGAAGAAAATTTTATGGTTGGGGGTCACCACAACATGAGGAGCTGTATTAAAGGGTGGCGACATTAGGAAGGTTGAGAACCACTGGTTTAAACCCTTCAAGTTCTTTTTTTTTTTCAAATTCTATCAGATAATCAGGTTATTTTCATCCCCCAATTATGTTCAGAGGGATATAATCACAGGTTTATTTCATGTATAGATCCTGCAAATGCATCTTGGGCTTCCACTCTCATCCATAGCCTCCAGCACACCAGAATCTCAAAATTAAAGTTCTGATACCATTCCCTTCTTTGGATTTGGAATATATTGTCTGCAATTGTTGGATCATGGATATTGGTGTACTTCTTCCATGTGGGCTTAGCTGATGTCTCAGTTAGATGGATGCATGTTTGAAAACAAACCTTTAAGATCCCAGACAATATTGTTTCAGGTAGCCAAGCACCATCTAGTTTCTTCTCCATAGTTTGTGGTAGCACCCGCTTCTTCTGAATTTCCTTCATGAGGGTAAGTACCAAGGACAGCCATGCCTTAAGAACGAATTGTTCTTCGGTTGGAATTTGTATTAGACAGCTTCTCTAGAGCTTCTCCAGAGAAACAAGAAAAGGACACTTATAATTTTATAGACAGATGATAGATGATAGATAGATAGATAGAAATATAAGAAATAAACAGCTAATTAGTCTATAGAGCAGTACAAATAGCTTAGTGCAACTCACTTCCGTGCGACAGCTAATACACTGATAGTCCTTCAAATCCCGAGGGCCACCAGGTGCAAGTCAAAGAAGCAGATAGCTGAGTCCTCTGTACAGCAATTCAGGAAATCTGGCCAAAGGCAGCAAACAGCAAGGCAGGTCACTAACAGTCAGCCAGATGACAGGGTCTGACAGTCCCCAGCTCAAGTGATGTATACACCAGTAGCGTGGTGAAGCAAGTTTGAAGAAACCTCAAATTACAGCAACACAGTCCACAGATTGGTGGTCCCACAGGTAGTGTAGCTCACAAGTTGAGGCAGAGAACCAGCTAAGACAGTTGCACAATGGTCTGATTGTTAAAAAGCAAGAGACAAGAACGGTGATGCTCACTGAGCCATTTATCTCTCAGCCCCTCAATCAATCCCGCATGTGTTCATTGGCCAGGTTGGCACAATAAACCTATTTATCACGGAGCTAATACTAAATGCAAAATCTAAATACATTTCTATACCTATGTTTTCTATCTGCCTCTGGTTCACTTTAGAGACTTCTTCGTTGTTTTATGTTAGAGAACTTTATCAAATATCTCCCTGGTGCATAAGGTCCTTCTGTTTATAGTGTCATTGATTTAAACCATGGTAATGTAATTAAAACATAATTGAGAAAAGGAGATTAAACAAAAGTAGGTTAAACATTTCAATACAAGGATTATTGACTTGTACAGTCATTACATGACTGGACATGGTTTACACAAACAATTGGAGTTTGTGGTTAGACAAAACTTACTATAATATTCACTAACAATGTCAGACCCAGATCTGCCAGAATAATGCATATCTTGACACAGTAAATAGGGCACACAAATAGTAAATATTAGTTCAGCTACCAAGAGTTCAATGTTCTTGGCTTAGTTGTCTTCTGCTTCTTCACACACCATGTAGTTACTACCTTAATTATTCAGTCTACAGGTGTGTTTGAAGTACAGTTCACCTAGTGGGGTTTCCACAACACATCCCTCTGGTATGGCCTTTGCAGTATGTTGTTGTGCACCTCAGAGATCAATGTTGCAGTTTTATATGGCCCATGGCCTGGGAACACAGGCAAGAGAGAAAACTAAAATCCAACATCTTTCATGAACATAGATGCAAAAATTCTCAACAAAACCCTGGCCAATAGAATTGAACAATACATCAACAAATAATAGATCATGACCAAGTAGAATTCATACTGGGATGCAAGATGGTTTCAACATTTGAAAAACAGTATAATCTACTGCATAAACAAGATAAGGAATAAGAACCACATTATCATATCAATCAATGAACATCATTTAATGCTCACAATCATTAGCTCTCAGGGAGATGGAAATTAAAACCACAATGAGATACCATTTTACACACACAATTATGGACCAATTAAAAACAAACAAACAAACATAAAACAGCAAATGATGGAGAGGATGTGGAGAGATTGGAATTCATATACAATTCTGGTCAACTTGTAAATACATACAACCACTGTGGAAAATGTTATGGCAATACTTAAGGTAACTGAGAATTAAAATCCCATATGATCTAACAACCACTATTAAACATACACCCTAAAGAAATAAAAGACACAACACAAGTGGACGTATGCTCTCCCATGTTCTTAGCAGCAGAGTTCACAATAGCAAGAAACTGGAAGCAGCCCAATGTTGAACAATGGAAGAATAGATAAAGAAACTATGGTGTATTCATGCATCAATGTATAGACAATGGAATACTATGGCAGAATAGGAACAATTCTATACTGTCCTTAGAGGGTTTGTATGAGTACGAATAACTCCAATATAGTAGGTTTGGTTGGATTTGAATAGCTAACAAATGGAGCCCTGTTGTAATAGTGGTTAAAGTGCTTGGAGGCTAATTAAATGGTCAGAGGTGGAAAACCACTAGCAATGATGCGGCAGTCAGCTTCCGTCAAGATGTACCACCTTGGCAAGAATGTGAAAAACTTCCACTCCTAGAAACACTAAGAGCCAGGGTAGACTCAACTGCAATGGACATCGGTATCCAGGGTCATGCCGTTACAAAGATGCTTTCAATGAATTATCCATGCCAAAGGTGAACAATGAAAAAATAAGACAGAGAAAGAAGGAATGTATTACATTGTGCTGTTAGGGAAGACTATTTACTGAACCATGAACTTTCAAATGGGGAATCCTAAGAGAAATATAATCATAACATTTTCCATAAGCTAGCCTGGTAAGACATCCTCTTTCTTACTTTGTACACATCAACAGGAAACACTATTCACCAGAAAACACTATCACATAGTAAGGTGAAAGGTCAGCAAAAATGAGGGGAACAGGCAGAGAGATTGACACACGAGCTTCAGGAATTGGCTCAAACATATCAAAGATCATAGAGATGACTCATCACAAGTAATGTTTAGTTCTGTGGTGCTGCGGGCTTGTCTTGTATTGGAGCGGACTCCATAGCAACCTACCACAGCATTATATAAGATATTAAAGATGAACAGGAGCTCTGGTGGCATAGTGGTTACTAGCTGGGCCGCTGACCGAAAGGTCTGCAGTTCGAAACTATCAGCTGCTCTGTGGAAGGGAGATGAAGCTGTCTACTGTAAAGAGTTAGTCTTAGAAATTCACAAGGGGCAATTCAGGGACACCATGAGTCAGCATGAAGGACTCGCGGGCAAAGAGGTGGGTTAAGGTGAAAATGCCATTGATGGAGGAATGCATCCCAAAGCTAGTGTTCACTTGCTGAGGCAGATAATTCTTCTATAATTCTAGGCTTATTCCGATTCTTTTGCAATCATATATATTCTGTATAAGCCTTCTGCTTAGGGGGGAAATTATTCATGTTTTAAAACCTATACATTCCAAGTATGATGAAGTATTTTTATAATCCAGTTAGATAAAATGTAAATAATAGAAATAACTAAATTCCTACTTTGAACTAAATAATCTCTTATTTGGATGAGCTTTTTCTAGAAACATGTTTTATTTTATTTTTCTTTCATGTGGGATATACTTTAAAGGATGGATACATTGTTACTATTTGCTCATGAATAATAACCACAAGTCTCATTTACCATAGGATACTTATTCTACATACTTCCAGCTAAGATTTATTCGCAGAATAATGTGCTCGATTGTATTTTTCTCTCTAACTTTCTTGCAAATATTTTGAAACTACAATGTGTCCTTCCTGATATTAAAAACTTGAAATGTCTTGAGCAGAAACTCATTTGTTTTTTAAGGAAACATGGCTTTACACTCCTTGGACCCATCATTAAATTGCCCACAGACATTTTTTCCTGAACCAAACCAATTTGAAGGTATCCAAACGTCGTACAGCTACTGTGAGAGCTAAGGCAGGTACTATTGACATATTGTCTGCATTGTTGCATACAGTACGTTAATGCTAGCAACAGTTCATGCTTTCTTGACAAATAGTATTTTCTAAAAAATGCAATAAGACCAAGGATGACGGTGGCCATGTCATTGGTGAATCACAGCTTTCTATTTCAAGACATTTGAGTTATTTTTCCTCTGGGCTTTATTTTTGAATAAATGTTTATAGCCATCTGTGTTATCTTTAACAGAAGGAAGGAAACATATTTCTTCTATTTTATCTTATTCTTTGTATTTTCCCATCTAAAGTTTCAAATACTATCTTCTCTCATTATTTTCCCCTTGTACTTTAAAAATGATTAATTTCCATTTTCCTTTAAAAGCACAGGTTTTCCTTGGCAATGGAAGGGAAGGTTGGATTTGCAAAGCATTTTTTTAAAAAACATCATCTTATGGATGATTTGATCATTTTTTGTAGGAGGTAAAGAGGAGAGGGTTCATCATGGTTGGTTTCATACTGTAAGCCTGGATAACTATTTGATGGAGAGGCTGGAAAAACCAAGTACTTTGTAAACTGCACATCACTGTGTTGATTCCTGTTATTTCATGAATATTATAGAGATCAAAAGTGTGTAGTGCACAGGATTTTCACTGGTTGATTTTTTTCAGAGTAGATTACCAGGATTCACTAGCGAGTCTCATTCTGGAAGCTCTGCTAAAGTCTGCGAAACATCACGGTAGCATGATGAGCCTCCAGTGACAGACGTACAGATGGGTAGGCTTTGTGCTTTAGATGCGTTGCTGAGAAATCAGCCTTAGTGTGTCTTCTCGGAGAAGAATCTGATAGTCTGCTTCCATAGGATGGCTAGACATGGAAACACAATTGCAAAGTTTCCTACTGTCCTTTAAGGAGTCACAATGGCTTCATGGCAGTGTTTGTCTTGTTTTTGTTTTGTTACGTAGGCAACTGCCACATCATTCTCCTGTGGAGAAGTTGGTGGGATTGAACCTTCCATGTTTTATTTAGTAGCCAAAAGCTTAACTCGTGCACCACCAGGGGCGAGGGGAAGGCTTTGCTTTCTAACACATTCTTTAAAAATAATAATTCATCAAGCAAATGCAATATTTTAAGTAAATAAATTATATGCACGTGTCCACTCTTTAAAAAATCTAAAAAGTTGTATTACATTGTTTCCATACTAAGCTTGAGAAAACAACTATTTGGGAGGTTTATTTATTTTATTAATTCCAAGGTAGAAGCAGAAGTGAATGGGGAGATTGATAATTGCAGAGAAAGGACTCTTTCTTTTCCTTTTAAAAGGTAAACAATCTTAGGCTAATGGTATTTACAAATTGAAAGATTCATTGTAATTGAAGTGTAATTACTCGTCAATCATTACAACAGTTGTCATAGTAATTTGGAATCTATCTGAAATTCTTAATGGGAATTTAAGATTCTCAAGTCAGAAGATTAAGGAAATGTGATTCTGGGCTTAAATTTTAAAAAAGGAAAAGAAAAATAGTTGTAGAACAAAGCTCTTTTTCAATGATGGCAATGAGAATCTTTTCTACTGAGGGGTCTAGGGAACGTAATTATAGCACTAAATTTGCTCTCTTCATATTTTCTAAGACATCAGAATGACAGGCCCATAAAATATATTGATAGATGCTGAAGGGTGTTTTCCTTCCTAATTTATCGTGTCTCAACACATACTCAGATATTGCTAGTAAACCATTTGAAATGGAGCATTATGATAATTGATAACTACAGTTGTGTGGTCTCTGATGCATTGTCTGTTTGCTCTTTTCCCCGTGAGCAGGGAGAACTGACAAGCTGCCAGTTCTGGCTCAATGATTTTGTGTCAGTTTGGTTTCTTTGGAGATAAATTATTATAGGGTGTGATAAACAGGAAAAATGTCAGCTTTATAAAAAGTAGTGAGCTCTTCACCATCTTCCAACACATTACAAGATGAAAGATGACAAACTCAGGTTTAGTCTGCACAGGAAGGCTGCTATGTAGCACACTTGAAATGTCTTTAAAAAATGGACACTAGAATACACATGTTAAAGATTTCTAATTAATTTAAATGAGGACACAACTGTTGCTAAATGTTTTGGATGCTCTATTTCCAAATTCCAGAAGAAAAAAATTATCTGGGCTCTTTCTAGTAAACAGTCTCTGTGAAAGGTAGGTTTATCGTGCCAACCTGGCCAATAGGAACATGGGATTAATCGGATCACAGTTTGTTTGGAGGGCAAAGAGAAATGACTCAACAAGGTCTGCCCCTCTTTCTCTTGTTCTTTAGTGATCGCACCAATGTGCAGCTGCTTTAGCTAGTTCTCTACCTCAACTTGTAAGCTACACTACCTGTGGGACAAGCCAACCCATGGATCATGTCATTAGAATATAAGAGCCTGCTTCATCCCGCTGCTGGGGTATGTATTGCTTGAGCTTGAGGTTGGTGGATCCTGTCATCTTGCATTGCTTGAGTTAGATATCCTATCCAGGCCTGCTTCACTAAGCTCCCAAGCTGCTGACTGTTGGTGGCCCACCCTGCTGTGTGCTGCCAGTGGGCTGACTCTGCCTGCATTGCCCTAAGGGAGACTCAGCTGTCTACAACCTTGACTTTGGACCCAGCAGCCCACGTGAGTTGAAGTAGTTCCCGTGTATTAAGTATTCCACAGAAGTGAGTTGAACTGAACCCTCTGTACTACTGTGTGGACTAATAAGATGTTATATTCCTTCATGCTGTATAAATCTATTATCTATATATCTATATCTATCTATCACCTATCTATCTATCTATCTATCTATCTATCTATCTATCTATCTATCATCTATCTATCATCTATCTATCTATAATCATGTGTCCTGGTTTTGTTTCTCTAGAGAACCCTGCCTAACCCAGTGTACCCAGTGTACTTGCATGGACGTCTGTTAACATTGTTTCAATCAACTGGATTAAAATCAGTTTTTACATCTTCATCATTACAATGTGAGCTTAAACCAATATTTCATGTTCAAATCACTAAAATGGAGTTCGTCCATTTTGGTAAATCTGTCATTTTGAAGGTTAATCTTTAAGTTAATTTAACATATTTTTGAGATTGAATGTGTGATAATTAAACTTGTTGCCATGCATAAAATTATCTCAGTATGACTTTTTTCCAATAGCAAAATTAAACTGTCTACGTACCCAAAACAAAACAAAGCAACAACAAAAAACAGCATGCCTTATAATCTCACCCTCTTATATAATTAATGATGGCTCAATTTATTTAAAGAGAGACAAATTTGAAAAGAGATAGAAATATCCCATAATTTCATAGAATGAATAAAATAGCATTGCTGAATAATGAATTCCCATGTTTGACTGATGTACAATGTTCATGGTTAATACCAGACCCATTCCCAAACTTAGGGTATTATTTCATAACTGTGAGAAGATTAAGAGGCAGCCAATGACTTCATTATAATAATATGGTTTCTTGTCAATTGTCAGTGGTGAAAGACTAGATGTAAATCTCAAGTTCAAATGTAGAATGTGAAATTTGAGGATAAGTATGATTAAAACAATAATGCAACTGTACTATACATTAGGAGCAGTTAGGGTAAACCCCACAGATTTCATGCTGTTTAATGAAATCTCTTTTTCTGTGTCCAATCCATTGTGGTGTATGAGTACCACAGGAGATCTTAAGTGTGGAGCTAGAAAGAGGATATCCTGGCTGTGGCTTGCTTATATTTGAACTTGGACATACTGTTAGCTTTTCAAGCTTCTTCACTGGACTGCTTTTTTCAAAATCAAATGGCGGGTCTAGTCACAGTAATTTATCAAGAAAACAAATAATGGGACCCTTGATAACCTTCATGAATTTTTTAATTGCTGCATATACCATGATTCTTTTTTAGAAAATAATTATTAGATGTACATCACTTTCAAGTTGGTGTAATATAACCAAGAGAACAGCACCACCCTAAGAAGAGAATATTTGAAACAATAATAATTTTGTTGAACACCAAATTATTATTTTTGAAAAGGTAATCAAATTTGTTAAATATTTTAATTTGAATTGCTCTTCAAAAAGAAAAAAATTTTCTTGGAGAAACAGGAAATGACTTGAGTTTTTAACTGAGCCTAACATTATGACAGTTTACAACCATTTTCCAAGTTAGTTCCAAATAGCTGCCCCTCAAGGGCAACATTGTTTGTTTGCTTTCTTGTTGGTTTCTCCTTTTAACAGTGGTCTTACATAATAGTTGTCCTTTTGTGATTGGCTAATTTCACTCAACATAATGTTGTCCAGTTCCATCCATGTCAAGAAACACCTTATGGTTTTCTCATTGTGTTTTAGCAATGCACAATATTCCATTGTGTGTAAGAACACATAAGACTTTCTTATCCATTCATCTACTGATGAATATTTAGTTTGTTCCTTGCTATTGTGCACAGTGCTACAATAAACATACTTATACAAATGTCTGTGACTCCTACTTAATT
>NW_022111373.1:140032364-140034221 GCF_000313985.2 Echinops telfairi
CTGAACAGAAATTTTCAAACTAATTCAAGAAGACAAAGTCAAGCATTATAATGAAATGTGCTAAGACATATAATTGGAAAACAAAAAAGGAAGAACAGGCTTAGCATACATAAAACTGAAGGAACTCGAGAAAAATTCACATTGAAATATGAAAGATTCTAACAACAAAATACTCACTGATGCTGAACACAATAAGAGAAGATGGAAAAAATACAGAGTCACTGTACCGAAACGAACTAGTCAATAGTTCACCATTTCAGGAGGAAGCCCATGAACTAGAACCAATACTGCTGAAGGAAGAAGATTAAGCTGCACTAAAAGCCTTAGCCACAAACAAGGCTCCAGGAATTGATGGAATGCCCACTGAAATGGTTCAACAAGCTGATGAGACACAGAAACCACTCACTCTTCTACGCCAGGAAATTTGGAAGATAGCTACTTGGCCAACTGACTGAAAAGATTCATATTTGTGTTCATTACAAAGAAAGGAAACCCAATGGAATGCTCTAACTATAGAAGTCATACTACTGATATCCCTTACCAGTGACATTTTGCTGAAGATCATCCAACAATGGTTGCAGCAGTGCAAGCACAGGGAACTGCCAGGTTCAGAAAAGAGATCTCACTGAAACAGGGGATATTATTGCTGGTGCCAGATGGATCTTGGCTCAACGCTTAGATTACCAGCAAGATTTTTATCTGTGTTTCATTGACTCTGCAGAGGCATTTGACTGTGTGGACCATAATAAGCTGCAGATAACCTTGAGACAAATGGGAATTCCAGTACACTACACGATGCTTATAAGGAAATTGCACAAGGATCAAAAGACAGTTGTGTCAATACAACCAGGGAATACTGCCTGGTTTAAAATCAGGAAAAATGTGCATCACGGGTGTATGCTTTCACCATGTTCACTCACTCTGTATGTTGAGCAAATAGTCAGAGACTATGGGCTAGTGGGTGAATTATGATTATTGGAAAAAATATTGACGTTGTCAAGTAGCAGTCAAGAAATCGAATGATGCTTAGGTTTAGGTAAATCTGCTTCACAAGGCCACCTTAAAGTGATAAAAAATCAAGGATGTTAGATTGAGGACTAAGGTGCACCTGATCCCAGCCAGAATATTTTCAATTTCCTCATATGAGTAATTAAATTGGACATTGAATATAGAACAGCATTTGCTATTTGTTTTTAATTGCTTTATTTCCCCAGTTTCCCAGAAGACCAAATTAATTTTTGTCCAGTCAAGATTAAAGAATAAACAGTGCCCTGGAATTATGTCACCGGAGACGAATTTTTAAAATACCATGAACTGCCTAAGGAACAAATGAATTTGTCTTAGAGGAAGCACAGCAGCATGCTCCTTAAAAGCAAGGATGGGGAGACTCTTCACATCATTTGATCACATTATCGGCAGAGCTGGACTTCAGGAAAAGGCCATCATGCTTGGTAAAACAAAGGGGCAGAGAGAAAGAGGAAGGCCTTCAACAAGATGGATTGACACAGTGATGGCAACAATGGGCTCTAACATAGCACAGCTGTGATATTGGTACAGGACCAGGCAGTGTTTCTTTCTGTCATACATTGGGTTGCTATGAGTCTGAACTATCTCAATGACACCTAACAACAACAACAACAACAACATTATCATTGCTATTTTCCATGATGTGCATAATTAAATTCATATCAGATAACATTAAGGCCAAATTCAATATCAATACACTATCATCAAAATCAAACAGGGTGAGAAGATCCTTATATAACTATAAAGCAGGACCATCGGATCATGATTTCCCATGAAGCCTTAATAAATCAGTATAGAGCAGTAGATCTTTAGAAAAACATGACAAATCTT
>NW_022111373.1:140034628-140035769 GCF_000313985.2 Echinops telfairi
TGGGTAATCAGACCTCATCAAAGCTTATCAATCAAACATGCCTGCTATTGGTTTTACAGAATGGATTCCATTTCCCCGGAATGTTCTCAGTATTAAGAATGAAATCCAAAAGACCCACAATAGAAGTTACTAAAGTCATGATTCCACCCCTGAAGAAACCATCCTTAGTTAAAAACATTCTGAGAGATACCAAAACCTGAGGACACCTGGATTTCAAGTTAATGATTCCTCCAGTGTCATGGGACAGACAGTCCAAAGAACATTCAACATCCCTTACAAGAATTAAAATTCAAAGACATCAATTCTTTGGGCTTCCTTTTTAACCATCTAGTTTTACTATACATGTAAAGTGAATGAAAAAAATACATCTTGTGTCAACTACACTTTAGTCGTCCTGGGCTGTCATCTTTGATTGTTAACACGTTAAAGAGTTCTTTTGAAGCAGATTTGCCAATGCTATATCACCTTTGCTTTCTTTACTGCGCCTTCAAAAATAACATTGTGATATATACTAAAATACATTGCTGTAAATGTTAGGGTAATATGCAACCCCCTCAAGGAAGAGCTGCTAACAGAAAGTCTGTGATGAAGAAATTGAAGAATTGTATCGATTTATTCAGTCTGAAATTCATCAAACATGCAATCAAGATGCATTGATAAGTACAGATAATGATAATGTGACGGCTGTGAAAAGATGAAGAAGAGAAAAGGCAGGGGAAGAAGAAAGACTCCGTGGAAAAGATTGCCTTTGTGATAGAAACAACAGATTTTATAATGCAATTTCGAAAGAAAACTGACATGTGCATTGCAAATGCTTTTTTTTTTCAACAACAAAACTGGCAAGTAGATATATGTGCTTCACACAATGAAACAAGCAGATAACAAATCAACTAATCTATAGAAAGAAACAATGGACTGTGGGGAGCAAAGAACGGGAAGAGAACGTGTTCGATGAATCCTCTACTCTCATATATATTCTATACACTAAGCAGCCTGGCCGGCTGAGTTTCTGAGGTGGAGGGAGGCCTTCACCCCTCATGAGTTGGCAGCACGTCCCACTCACATTCTCATAATTAATATTCTTCCCCATTGTATCCTCCCATATAAGTGCTACCTTAAAGTCACCTCTGGCAAGCACATG
>NW_022111373.1:140036382-140037483 GCF_000313985.2 Echinops telfairi
TTTAAAAAGATTACACAAACCTGATATTATTCTGCTCTGTCACAAATAGTATATTAATATTCCTTGTCATTAACTTCACAAGAGGTTGAGAAAGACTCACTCATGATCTAGGGACCAAGGCCATGTTGATGCCCTCTAGTTAAACTGCAAATTACCCAGGCTCCTCTTTGAGCAATTAATTGGGCCTTCTATGTGTAATCCCAGAATGATTAGTTTTGGAGTCTGGATCCACAGAATACAAAATAACTCAGGAAAATGACAAGGTATTACTGTAGGCTGTGTAAAAATTCAATCCTGATAATTAAACAATTTCATCTTACATTTAAGGCAACTGAATCTAATTCAATCTTCCTCTCACTTCACACATTTCCAGAATTTATATGAATTGAGGATGTACAATATCACAAGTTTGTTATATGGTCTACTTCTATACACTTCTTGAGAATAAAACACAAGTTTATTTTTCTTGAGCACAACTATAACGATCTGCAACTATGGCGGTTTCCCTGGATATGACGTGATTCTATGTATCCCATAATATGTCTCATAGTGTTCCATAATTATGATTGTGTAATAATTTGTCAGGGTAGACTTTATGATAAATATATTGGCAGAAACAAAACAAAACAAAAAGCAAATAATCAGTCCTATCAAATGGTGTTGTAACTTAAGTCACTCTCACATGCCGAGATGAGAGTAGATATTGAATACCAATTACCAATACCAACACTGTGCCTAATGCAGATGGCTGCAGTTCTACAGAGTCAGGAGTAATGTCTGTGGCTGCAACATTATCATTGCTATTTTCCATGATGTGCATAATTAAATTCATATCAGATAACATTAAGGCCAAATTCAATATCAATACACTATCATCAAAATCAAACAGGGTGAGAAGATCCTTATATAACTATAAAGCAGGACCATCGGATCATGATTTCCCATGAAGCCTTAATAAATCAGTATAGAGCAGTAGATCTTTAGAAAAACATGACAAATCTTCAATGTGTTCCATATTCAAAATAAGTTCCTTGAAGGTTTCCATAGAGTCTCAGACTTGGAATATCTTACCTCTCAGAATGATACAGTTGTTTTCATATT
>NW_022111373.1:140037583-140038529 GCF_000313985.2 Echinops telfairi
TTTGAGTCTCTAACTTAAAACCAATGAAACACATTTTCACATCACATCAGTGTCAAGTAAGCTATCTTTGAAAAAGGGAAAGTTATTTTATACATTATAAAGCATCACACAATATTTTTAGAAATGTTTATTAATAAAACATTGTATCATATTATATATGATATATTATATTATTTTGTCATTATATTAAATCTTTATATCATTATATTAAATATTAGTACTAAAATAAGATAGGCACCTAGAATTGCATATAAGAAATGGTCATTGTGTAACAAATCTAGGATAAATTTCATTGAACTTTTAAAAATATCATCCCGTGCCTGTGTTAGGTCAGGTGACTAAAATAAAATTCATTGACATTCATATATGTCTAAGAGAGAGCTTTATATCAAAGAGAAATTGCAAGTTAAGAAAACATCCCAGGCCACTCCAGATCAAGTCCACAAGTCTGATACTGCTACCATAAGTATGCTCATAGTCCGTAAATCCCTCTTCAACTCACACAGCCACACACAGTGATGCAGAATGAGGAAGATCACAGGCCAGTGGGTGCAAAGTCTTGTGTGTTCAGTAGTGATGGGAGCCTCACTGGCTCTGGCAAGCCTCTCCTGTGGCCCTAGCAGCTCTCCCAGTTGTTCTCCAGCAGGAAGGTCAAGTCCACCAGGGCTCATAACACCAGGGTTTCCCTCAGCTTGGGCCAGCCAAAGTACTCAGTTGGAAAGGAAATGCCCTAAAGATGGAGTTGTACACATTCAGGGCGTTCATTGATGGGGGTGTTTTTCAACCTTGTAACGTCAAAAGGTTCGGCTGAGGATGCTCTGACCATTACTGGGCATCTTAATTGGGTCACATTTGGTCTCAGCCAATTCTGTGAGCTCAGCCTTCGGCTTTTCTTACTCAAACACAAAGCTGTTGGAATTTTCCAATAATGGAAGACCTTAAAAAA
>NW_022111373.1:140039114-140040046 GCF_000313985.2 Echinops telfairi
ACACAAAGCAGCTTTAGGTTACACTGGCAAGTTCATTCTTTCCAATAGACATAGACTCGATTCTTTCATCATTTGTTTTCTTTTGCATACTGAAAAGAATGCATCTTACTCTCCCAAGCACTCAGGCTCCATGTGTCAGAAAAAGTTAGGAAGGTCAAAATAGTGGGGAGTGGAGATGCTGGAAGTTAGTTTGATATTTAGCACTTCGCCTCTTCATCATTATTAAATGCCTGCAAAGCACATGCACAAAGAAAGCAGGATTTAGAGTTCTTAAAATTTTCTTTTTATATACTTTGCAGTGATCCTAAAATTCTAACATCAATATAAATTATTACATATAAGGATTCCAGGAGGAAAATTATTTGTTGGTCAATGAGCTAAAACACTTTTTTCTTTTCTTAATGCAAAGGTACAAGAGGGAGGTCCAATGGGCAGATTCAGGATCCTAATTATTATATAATCCATTATTACAAAAACAATTCCTCTACTCTTCTCAACAATTAAAAGGCAAAGAAATATTTTTTCTAGATCCCTGGTAGGTATGATATTATACTTTAAGAATGGAAAGATCAGTATCCTTAATAAATAGAAAACAAAGCTAAGTGCTAAGCGTGGTTTTGTTTTGTTGCTTTTTTTACACAAATATTCATGTTTCTTTTATAACAAAATAATTCTTCTATTATACTCTTTCAAGGCTGGTTAAAAATATATAGCCCAAGAGTATTAAGATTTAAAACAACACAAAAAAAAACAAGTCTTTAATTTTTAGTATATTTAAAAAGATTACACAAACCTGATATTATTCTGCTAGTAAAATTGCTAATGTCTCTGTAAGTTGCTTGACCAGATTTTCTTTGTTAGATCATTTTATTGGGGGCTCATACAACTCATCACAATCCATACATACATCCATTGTGTCAAGCACATTTGTA
>NW_022111373.1:140041390-140051743 GCF_000313985.2 Echinops telfairi
ACAAAAGCCAATGACAAAAAAAAAGAAAAGTCTATAAACAGTTCAAGGTCTCTTTGTTGACCTTTAGGAGTGTTTTCTGGCTTGACCAGATTTTCAATGCATATGTTAAATCCAGAAGTTTAGAAATGGATGCATATCTAAATTTTATTGAGGAAGCATTTTATAAATTTTATTTTATTGTAGTAATGTGAATGATTTCAGTCTCTTTCATGCTTATCATCCTTTGCACATTCTAAAGTATCATACAAGTTGTCTAGTAGTTGTAATTGTGTTCCCTCCAAAAGTGTGAGCTAAGATTTCTGTGCAAAGCAAATATAAAATATATGAAACTACCTTCCCTACCCATGGCCTGTGATTCAATTTTGACTCCTAGCAACCTTATAAGTTTCTAAAGCATCAACTATGAAGGTATGTTACTAGAAAGTTAATCATTGTTTATGAATCCTTCTTCTGCTTATATATTACTGAGTCTTATGGCAGAAAAAGCAGACAATTCATAAAGACCATAGTTCACTAATGTTCACTAATTAACAAAGTCTCTTTTAGAAAACTTGTTCTTTCTGGATTCCTCATATTTTATGACCCTTTATGTGAAAACAAATCAGCATTAATTGCCTTCCACATACTAGGGTAAATCATAAACATTGCTATAATCATGAAAATCATTTTCATGCAAAAGTATCAAAATGTAATGCTGATGTTTGGGGATTTATCCTCCATTTTATAAATCTGGCCACTGACACCCTGCAGAACCAAGTGTTGTCCCACACACGCGGGGCCAGTCAATCACAACTGGATTGGTGTTTGTCATCAGGATGGGTGGCAAACAGTTGTTCAGGATCAGCCTCTGCCCTTCTGGTCTTACTTTTCAGAGTTCTACCAGAGGAAAAAAAGATTTAGAAGCAACTGCTTTGATAATTCAAGTCCTGGCTGGTGATTTGAGTGAATGCCAGCCTAACTAGAAGGTATCTTTTATCAAGGAAGAAGAATACATTTTATTTTCTTGAAACATGACCACCAAGTAAAAGCTAAGTCTAACACTTTTCCCATCCATCATGGTCCAATTAAATGACTGTGTAGATAATTTAAGAAGGATGTTACTTACTTGGAGGCTAGAAAGCATTTGCTTTTATAGAGTCAGACAGACATCTGGTTAAAGCAGGAAGAAACAAGATGGATTAGTGAAAGCATTCCTTAGATCATTGATATCATATAGCATATCTAAATCAGACAGCTTTAATTGACTGAGTTCTTTGAAGATTCACTTTTAATGCATCTTTTTGTTTATGGAACTCTGCCTTCTTCTTTATTCTTCCCTTGCAACTGCTGGTCTCACTGCACCAAGATTAAAAGCATCATTGGCTTCTTTTTCTCTTCAATAAGCAGACATAGGTGAACACCCATGCATTTCAAGTAAATAAGTCCCCCAATACAGTCTATTGTAAACAAATGAAATCTCGAAATAGGATGCTTTTCCAACTATTAGAAACAAACAAACTGTGTGAATAATATCTTCAACATTCCATATTACCAGAAGATAACGTTTCCCATTTCTAATGAAATTCCATAACTTAGAATTATCTCTCATGCAAGTGACAAGTTGGTAATATAGGTTGGCTTTTTGTGCGAGATTAAAAACATCTTCAAGCTTCTGAAATCAATACAGCAAACAAGATGCTGTTATGCTCTTTTAAATGTATGGGAAACCAGCCAGGGAGTAGAATAAACAAGTGGTATTTATTTATGAAAGCAAAAAGGTAGGGACCAATGATACCAGATCCATGAAAGACGAGGGTATTAAGTAAGATTTTTAGCAAACAAAATGTCCCTTCACACAAAATTATATTCAGAACTCTGTTTTTATTAAACTAGATGGGGCACAACCTCACAGTCTCTAGCCCTGTCTCTTGCACTCAGCATCATCCAGGGACGGCTCTTAGACAGCCTGACCAGACCTCTAGGACTCCGAGAGCAGTTGAAAATCATCACGGTGGAGATTTGTGCACACCGTTCTCATAAGGCTGAGAGACTTATCATTGTGCTGACAACATTGAGCTACGTGGTAATTTAAAACACAGATATGTATTATGGTATTTTAAAATTAAAAGTAAACAAATTGCTGAGAATACGGGCAATATATAAGAACCAGTTGGCAAGGAAAAGACTGACTCATAGTAACTATGAGAACAGAGCAGAAGTAGACGATCATCTTTCTGGCAGATTACCACGTCTTTGTATCATAGCGTGTTGGATGGACCGTTAGGATAGCAGCAGATGCTTAAGCATTGTGTAACTGTGATGCAACAAATGCATCCCATCCAAGAAATACAGGTTGTGGCTCTTTTTGGCTCTATTGAGTCTGTTCTAACCCATAGTGACCCTAGGTACAACAAAACAAAACACTGCCCAGTCCTATAGCATGTTCTAACCTGTTCCTATGTATGCTTGGGCACATTGATACAGCCACTGTGCCCATCTATCTCCTTGAATATCTTCTTTATCCTTTCATTTCCACCTTACCAAACTTGATGCCCTTCTTCAAGAACTGGTCTCTCCTGGAAGCATGCTCAAAGAAGGTAAGACAAAGCCCCCCCATCTTTGCCACTCAGGAGCACTCTGGTCATATATTTTCCAAAACATATTTATTTGTTTTTTTAGCAATCCATGGTTCTTTCAATATTCTTTTCCAGAATTACAATTCAAATGCATCAATTCTTGGTTGAACGTCCTTATTCAATGGCTAACCTTCACATGCAAATGACACAATTGAAAATATAATGGCTTGGTCAGGCACACGTTAGTTCTCAGAGTTACCCCTTGCTTTAATCAATATTCTAAAGAGGTCATGTGCCGAGGATTGACCCAATAAAGCACATCTTTTTATCTCATGACTCCTGCTTTTATTCACATTAATTGTGGATAAAAGCAAGACACAACCTTTGGCAACTTCAATAGTTTCTCCATTTCTCAGGATGTCACTGATTGGTCCAGGTGTGAAGATTTTAGTATTCTTCGTATTTAATTTTTATCCATACAGAAGGCAATACCACTTGGTCTTCATCAGCAAGTGCATTAAGTCTTCCTCACTTGCAGCAACAAGGCTTTGTCCTCTGCTTAGTGCAGATTGTTAGTAACCTTCCTCCAAGCCTGATGCTGCACTCTTCTTCATATATTCTAGTGGTCCTCAGCCATCCTAATGGCATGCTCCTTTAATACAGTTCCTCATGTTGTAGTGAGCCCTAACCATAACATTGTTTTCGTTGCTACTTCATAACTGTGATTTTGCTGCTGTTATGAATCAGCCAACCCCTGTGAAAGGGTTGTTTGACCCCCAAAGGGGTCGCAATCCACAGGTTGAGAACCGCTCATATAATCCAACCTCACTATTTTCTCAGTATACAGACAGAATAGGCATGTTTAATGAATGCAGCACTGATGAACAACTTTCTTGATTTTAAACCCCGTAGTATGCCTTTTTTCTGTTAGCACTCTTACCTTGTGACCCATGCACAAGTTCAGCATGGGCACCATGACATGTTCTGGAATCCCCATTCTTATCAAGGCTATTCATGTTTTGTTGTGGTCTACATAGTTGAATGCCTTGTAATAGTCAATAAAGCACAAGTAAACATCTCCTTGCCAGTGTACCACCACAACTGTTGTTGATGATCTTTAGCAAAAATTGGCTGGCTTATGATATGAATGTTATTGTTTTATAATTTGAGCATTCTGTTTGGTGATTTTTCTTGGATTGGGTACAAATATGTATGTATTTTAGGCAGTTGGCCATGTAGTTTACTTTGTAATTTCTTGGCATAAGACTAATGAGTGCTTCCAGTGCTTCATCCATTTGTTGAAACATTTCAGTTGGAGTTTTATCAATTCCTGGAGACTTGATTTTCCCTAATCCATAGAGTGCTGCTTGGATATTTCCCTTTGTGCCATTACTTCTTTTCCATATGCTACCTCTTGAAAGGGTTTTATGTCAACTAGATATTTTTAGTATTGTGACTCTGTATAGTCCTTCCTTCTTCTTTTACGCTTCCTTCATTGTTCAATATGGTGCCCATAGAATCACAGTACAACAAACTGACACATAAGTAGTGAAATAATGTCACTAAACTGAAAACCAAATGCATCGCCTTACAGTAGAATCTGACTCATAGGCACCCTGTCATGCAGGGTAGGATTCCCCCTGTGGGTTTCTCAGACTGGAACTCTTTAAGTGTGGAAAGCCTAGTCTTTCTGTGCGGAGAAGCTGGTGGTTTCAACGGCCGACTCTGCAGTTAGCAGCTCAATGCTTAAATACTAAACCACCAGGAATAAAGCCATCAGCTGAGTTTATTTCTTCTAATTTCACAGGAGTGGATTTTTAAATGAAATGTAACAGGACTTTTGAAATACAATATAAAATATTTTAGGAGCCAAAGTAGTGTAGCGGGTTACACGATGTGTTGCTGAATAAAAATCATGAAGTTGGAGCTCCCAGGCAAACTCTCCTGGAGAATGGTGAGTCTTCTGCTCCTGTAGAAAGTTACAGATGTGGAAATCCACAGGGCCAGTGCGACTATGTCCTACAGGGCTGTTGTGAGTCACAATTGACTAGATGTATGAATACTGTGTGTTCATGCACAGTATTTTCAAAATTATTTTGAACATTGGATTATGTCAAAAAATATTGCAGAATATTTTTAGACCAGTAGGGAAATCAATATGAATTGTGATAAATTTCTGTTCATCAAAGTACAAGCAATGAGAGATTACAAAAGACACTTATGAGGTGTATTATTCCCAAGCCCTGTAGATTTGAACTTTTAAAAAAAATTGAGATATTAAAACCACTTATACTCCTTAGAGCACATTTTTGAGAAAATACTTTAGTCATTTTAGTGCGTTGCATTTGATTATGAATTCAATCATGCACACATTACTGGCCTTGTCCAGATTAAGCTCACTGGGACTTGTTTTATCCCATACAATGAATCCATTGTACTATATGTAATTCATAATCTTGGTCAGTTGACATCACTTGCTAAGTCCAAGTTAGAATGTAGGTGTGCTAGAATTTCATTCTCTCTTAAAAATAATTCTAATTGAATGCACGTCATTTATAAGTACATATACATGTATATGCATCCATATATCCAGATGCATATGTTGCTATGATGCTGGAAGCCATGTCACCAATATTTCAACCAACAGGGATACTCAAAGTGAATGTTTCAGGGGAACTTCCAGACTAAGAACAGACTGAGAAGAAGTAACCAGCTGTCTACTTCTGGAGAACTTGCTACTGAAAATCTTATTTGTAGCACTAAAATAGGATTAGATATAATGCCAGCAGATGAGCTGCTCATATAAGAAGGTTCTCAAATATAACTGAGGAAGAGTTGTCTTCTCAAAGAAGAGTCCACCAGAATGACGAAAGCCTGTCAGAGTAAAGCCTTTGCTACTTCCATTTGTTGATGGGGTACAACTCAAAATGAGAAGAAACCACAACAAAAATGTATCTATCAGTATTTGGAATGTAAGAGACGTGACTAGGAAAATTAGAAGTCATCACAAAGGAAATAAAACACATAAAGATAGATATCCTAGGCATTAATGAGCTGGAATGGACTGGTATTGGCCATTTTGAATTAGAAAAGCAGATGGCATACTCTACTGGGAATTATGCAATCAGAGGGAATGTCATAGCATTCATCCTCAAAAAGGACATTTCAAGACCGATCTTGAAACACAATGCTGTCTATGAATGGATTCTAATTATCTACCTACAATGAAATTAAATCAATGCTATTACTCAAATTTATGCACCAACAACTAAAGTTAGTGATGAAGAATTTGAAGATTTTTAGCAGCAGCATCAATCTAAAACTGATCAAACATGCAATCAATATGTATTAATAATTACTGGACATTGAAATACAAAAGTTTAAAACACAGGGTGAATTGTAGTTGGAAAATGTGGTCTTAGTGATAGAAACGAAGCTGGAGATTGGGTAATAGAATTTTTCAAGACTAACAACTTGAGCTTCACAAATATCTTTGTTCACGTGCACAAATAGTGACTATATGCAAAGAGGTATCCAGATAGAATTCACAGAAATAAGGCATGATGGAGAAGCTCAGTATCAACAACTGGAATGAGACTAGGTGCAGTTTGTTGAACAGACCACCAATTGCTCACATGTAAGTTCAAGTTTAAGCTGAAGGTAATTAAAACAAACCCATGAAAGCCAAAATACAGCCTTAACTCTATACTACTTTAATTTTGAGAGCATCTCAAGAATATATTTGATACATTGAACACTAATGACAGAAGACGTGATGAGCTAGGAAATCACATCAAGAGCATCATTTATGAAGAAAGCAGAAGGTCATTTAAAAGACAGGAAAGAAAGAAAGTATCAAAGTGGATAAGTTTTCCTCGTGTACTTAGGACATATTGTCAGGAGAGACTAGTCCCTGGTAAAGGACATATTGTCAGGAGAGACTAGTCCCTGGTAAAGGACATGTTGTCAGGAGAGACTAGTCCCTGGTAAAGGACATCATGTTTGTTACAGCAGAGGGACAGTGAAAAAGGACAACCTTTGACAAGATGAATTGACACAATTGCTACAACAATGGGCTCAAGCATAGGGACAATTGTGAAGATGGCAACTAAGACAGTGCTTTGCTTTGTTGTACATAGGATCAATGAGTAGGGACTCACTTAATGGCATCTAACAACTACAATTACACACACATAAAAACATATTTATGTATACATATCATCACCGGCGTCAGATGGATCTTGACTGGAAATAGAGACTTCCAGAAACATGTTTACTTGTGTTTCATTAACTATACCAACACATTCTACTGTGTAGATCATAAAAACCTATAGATAAGCTTGAGAAGAATGGGAATTCCAGAACACTTCACTGTGCCCAGGAGGAATTTGTACATGGATCAAGACACAGTTGTGCAAACTAGGAAATGCTGCATGTTAGGTATGCTGCGTGATATAAATATTTTGGTTTGTATAAGAATTATAAGAGGAGAACACCCCAAGAGGAAGAGAAGACAATGTGAAGATCAGGATACTTTTATACACCACGGTCACAGAACATCTGGGCTTTCTAGGAGCTCATGAGACTAGGAAGAGTTCACTCTTTGAGTTGAGAATCACCATGTCTCTCTGTCTCTGACCACATGATTTCCAACTTCTCTCTGCCTGAACTCTGAGAAAAGAATGTTTGGAAATTTCACGTTTCTGGATATCAGTTACAGCAGCTATGAAATGTTAGTATGATATAAAAAGTATTATTCACATAATGATTAGATGGGCGTCCCAGGCTTTGTTGTTGTTATTGTTGTCATTTTGACGTATTTTCTTTTGCTTTAAAATTATATGTGAGCAAAAAAAAAAAAATTATATGTGAGGTCCAGTAGGTGCTTGAAAACCAAAGGTCAATTAACAGTATTCAAAGGAGTTGTTGTTGTTTTTGTTAGGTACCATCAACTTGGTTGTGACATAAAGATCTGATGAAAAAGGCGTCAAAACACTGGCTGGTGTTGCGCCATCCTCACAATCATCACGTCAGAGCTCGTGGTTGCAGCCACTCTGTCAATCCACGCCACTCGACAGCTCACCAGATGGAATACACAAGAATCAAATGGACTGTATCTGTTGAAAGAGATTATGGGAAAGCTCGATATTGTTAGTCAAAATAAGGCCAGCAGCTTATAATCAAGTTCAGGTTGAAGTTGAGAGCCAATATATGATCTTCAATATACCCTACCTGAATTTAGAGAAAATATCAAAAACGTACTTAACAGATTGAACACTAATGAAAAAGACCAGTGTAGTTGTGGGATGAGATTAAGAAAATGATCGTGTAAAGAGCCAAGAGTCCCTACAATGTTAGGAAAGAGAGGGCAACTGTTCCACCAGCAATGTACTCGTTGTCGAACGAAAAGTGCAAAGACCTGGAGTGAGAAAGAGAGCCAGAAGGGAAGGGCATGCTCAGCATTTCTCACGCTGCAGGATGCAATGAATAAATGCAACCTCAAGGTGCATTGTTGAAAGATTCTATTAGTGAAATATTGAATGATATCGGAAGCATCAAAACAGAATGGGAAGAATGCAGAGAGTGATTGTACTGAATAGAATGGGTTGGCAGTCAGACCTTTGAAGAGGACTGGGCAGGACGGCCACTTTGCGGTTCCGTGCTGTGGCGCACCTGGAGATTTCAATGGACAGAGTGAGCAGCCCAATGGACCGCTCATGAAGTCACTTCTCACAGTACATACATAACATTACTTTGAACTCTTCCTTTGCAGATGGCTCCCTTTATCACTGCAGAATAAGATGACAGATACATTGACTGCAAAATCTGAAAGAACAATTACATCATACTCCTGGATTTATAAAAGTACACGCAATACACTTGTTATATTTGGGGGGAAGTTAAGGATAGAAACCACTTGGCACTGGAACGGGGTGTCTTTAGTGCACATTCCCAGGAAGACATTGCTCACCTGTCTTGCTTTTGTTGGTAGCGATTGTTGTTATATGGCTAGGTGGCATTGAATTGGTTCTGACTCACAGTAACAGAGATAGTATTGCTGAAATCTGAAAGATCTCAGCCATAATTTATAATGATTTGTATTTTTAGTTACATGAAAGAGAAACATAAAGACTATTAAAGAATATTTATTTGCGTCCTTGCAAGGACTACTGAAGTATGTTTTGCCTTTAGAAGCGAAACCTTTGCAAGAAACTTTCAATGGAATTATAACACCTTTAATTATTCTTGAGTTAATTTGATTTGATTCCTTCACATTCCTAAGGTTGTAAATTGTTACGTAAAGGAATTTCATGAAGTGAATCATTTAGAGCCCTAATCTGCACTGCTTCATATGATTCTTATTCCTTTAGTGATACATTCTCGTAATATGTTCCCTCCTGTGGGTCACACAGAGGCCTAGAAACTTTTGATGTTTAAATAATTCATTTTTTATTAAGACAAAAATTGTATGGTATTTTTCCATCCAATGGTTTTTTGGATCCATGTGATAGTAAAAAGCATCATGATGCTTCTGCTGTTTTAGTGCAATGTATTTGGCAGTGCATTTTTACCTAAGACATAAGTTAGCGTAAGGGGAAAAAAAACTGTGGTCAATAAAATCAGATTTAGATAAAGGAAGGTTGTAGATGTTGGAATAACAAGGTTCTTAAAAAAAAATTAATGGATAATGCACTAGAACCACCAAAAGCATTTCATTTGAATATGCATGCTGGGATACAAATGTCAATCGCCTACTGCGGTTCCCAAGTTCCAGAGAAAGAGTGGTAATATCTGTCACTCTGTCCACAGGAGACTTGATTAGATAGAACCCTGGAGAAACAAAGATGCAGTTTAAAGTGTCTCACTCTAGACATTTCTTGCCAGTGTGCCTTTTCCGTGCTTTCTTTTGTATTTGACTGTATCTTGGGACCAATATTTTTTAATGTTGAATTTCTTTTAGAATAATAAGCCATCTCTTGTGGAAACAAGGCACGTGTTTTCTTGTTATGATGCGTTGTGATGGAGAGAAATATGCTGCATGGTAGGCTGCACTTTCTACTTTCACATGCCAAAGGAACAGATCATTCTTCTTCCAAGATTAGCATTCCCTCAGGATCTCAGACACTACCTTAGCCACTTGGAACATAAAATCAATAAAGATATCTCTATGTATATGTGAACTGGTAGATTAAAAAGAGAAAACAAACGATACATTTACAATGAAATAAAGAGAGGCAAAAAGAAGAGATAAAAGATGGTGCACGGGGGCTGAATATAAGAACAAAGAAAGAAAGAAAGAATGCTGGAAGGATGAAAATCAAAAGTATTCCAGTTAATGGAAAAGAAAGAAAGCACCATTAGCAGATTCTTTATTTTTCAGTTCCAAGAGAGAGATCCATATAATAGCTAATTGCATATTTAAAATATAATTTTTCAAATAAAATGAGCAAAGGAGAAGGAAATATTTTTAAGTGAATGAAAATGTTGTTGAAACTATTTTCCAACTATGACTTTATGCATTTATTTTCCCTCAAAGGAAATGGTGAAATTTAGGAATTACGATTTTGAATTTCTATAACTTTGTAGATGTCAGTTCAGTTTAGGGTTTTGGTTATTTTAAGATATACAAGAATAGGACTTTTAAAAAGTTCATGGAAAACTGAAATTAAGAAATAATGAAATGTTTCCACAACTTTTTAAGGTTCATTTTACATACTTGTATATAAAATATAACACATATGATATATATGTATTATATGTTGAATTTCAAAGATGCCCTTAATATTTTAAAATTATA
>NW_022111373.1:140052476-140054192 GCF_000313985.2 Echinops telfairi
AGTAGTAGAAGTTATATTTGAGATACCAGTGCATATCAAGGAACTTCAGTGGCATAGTGGTTTGGGTATTGGGCTGCTGGCCCTGAGGTCAGCAATTAGAAAAGACCAGCCACTCAGAAAAGATTTATAGTGTTGAAAATCCACAGGAGCAGTTCTACTTTGTCGTATAGGGTCATCATGAGTCAGAATTAATTCAATAGCAGGCATTCAGTTTGTTCATTCAATCGTTTGTTACTGTGTTTGGGAAACATACATCAAGTTTCCTGTACTCTTATCTTTGATACAGTAAACACACTAGACTGTTGAGGGAAGCTACCATTTTATAAGTACACCCTCCCTTGTCTGGCTTCCCCCTTAGTGTCACACCAAAGCAGAATTTATTAGTTGACTGCCTGAAATAAACTTTCATCTTCTTTTTAAGTAAAACAATCCTAATTTTTCTTGGAACAGCATTATGCTCAATTCAAATACACATTTTTACAGCTATCTTCAGAAAGCAGTGTCGTATAAGGTATGGATGGAAACCATTGCCTGGAAATTGCAGGGAAATCGCTTACAAAGGGGCTGACTCAGTTTGAAAGATGAATATTTTTGGTTTTGTGTTTTATTCTCATTTTTAGTTCCCAATGCTTTGAACAAGAGCAAGGTGGTTTAGTACAGAAGCAAACTGCTGTAAATAGTGCAACAAACAGAGATGACCATAGAGCCAACATAACAACTGATTATTGGCTATAAACACATTGATATTATGTAAGAGCCACCAAGAACATCTCTTTATTTTCAACACAGTTTTATTCTCCAATTCTCTGACTAGTATTTGAATGGAATTCTTAAATAAAAGAACTGATATCCTAGGTATAATAAATCAGTAAAGGTGAGTGGTGCCTTTTGAATATTTAATTATGTAGACTGTACCTCAATCAATGTCAGTCAGAATCACATTAGATTTCATGTCCCAAACATCACATTGTTTGCTTATATTAAGAATATTTGAATAGATACATCCTTCATCAGTGGGATTTACTTAACACTTCAGAAAGAAAAAAAAGAATGTTTTCATATTCTCTGTTTATTTTGTTAAATAAATTCCTTTGAGTTTGGTTGAGTGCCTACCAAGTGTTATATCTTCTGAGATGTAAGCATCAAAAGGGGGTGGGGGGGAGCCAACTCTCTATCCCATTATGTCCTACATTTTATTTTGTTATATCTCAGTTCACGATTTGTCCCTTAGGGACTATGTCTGTCTTCACCTTGGTTTTCCAGAAAAAGAAATCTAGGACACATTATATGTGTAAGAAAGACAGTCAAAACAGGGAAGACATATAGATTCAGAAAGTGATCCTTATACCTGCAGAGCGATTAAGCCAAGTTCACTTCCAGTCCCTGGGTCAGATGCTAGCTGGAGACCATTCCCAGCTCATGCAGCTGCCAAATAATGAACCAGAAAATAAAGCTGGAGGCAGGAAGCCCCCAAGTCTGTGGAGACACAGCCAAAAGAATGTACAGCAGGGGCCATGGCAGGCCACTGGCAGTTCTTCAGTTAGCAGTCCATATGTCTTCTCTGGTTGTTTCTAACTTGCAATGGATGGAAGGAATGCACAGGATATTAATCTTCAAGTGAAGGAATAAAAGCCCCCTGAGGTCAGGGTCAGGGACTGCTGGATTCACCCAACTAGAAGCCCAAGTCATAAGCATATGAATGGTATATTCCAGAGT
>NW_022111373.1:140055650-140057845 GCF_000313985.2 Echinops telfairi
AGAGAACAATGTTTACTAGTTATCACCAGTCATGAAAGGAGTGTGGGGGGTAATGACTATTTAGGAAACATTGTTTCTGTTTTTGATGATAGAAAGCATGGTAATGGTTGTACAATGTGATGACAGTACTGAATTATATATGTAAAAGATGTTAAAATGGCAAATATTGGGTTTGCTATAATTTGGCAATAACAAACATGCATTTTCACAGAAAATGTAACATTTGAAAAAGTATATAATTTATAAAGTTAAAAGGTTTCCATAACTTCTATGGAGGGTATATATGTGTGTATATGCCTATAATGGATATATATGAGTATAGAGGATATACATGTATATATCCTTATGGATATATACATAGAGTATAGTATATATTATTTCCTCCATGGATGTCCTTTATATTCTTCATTTCCTCCCCAAATATTTTAATATCCAACACACTTGAACAAAGCAATGAGAGAAAGGCTTACTGATTCAGCTAATTTGTCAGTAATTTGTAAGCAATAAAATAATCACCATACATTTAAATGATTTTAGATTGAAATATAAAAAAAAGAAACATGTCTAGATTACAGTAAAATTTCTATAATTTGCAGTACTATGCCCATTACTTTCATATATGTCACTGGCATGTTTTCTTAATGATGGTAAATGATTATATTCAAGTTCTGAAACACAATGCAGTCTTCACCTAGTTAAATCCAATAATGAGGACAAATGCTCATTGGTCTAATGGAAGTAGATAGTTAGGTTCTGTGCCAACTTGGCTTCATCAGAATTCTCTGTGGTTTGGCAGTTTGGGCCTGGTGATCCTTCATGATATGATAAAACAGTGTAATCAAATCCATGAGGGTATCTACTATGAACACCCAAATGCTTGAAAAATTAGGGTGGAGCACAATTGAAGGGAGACTCCCTCAAGGGTGTGGATTGGTCCTATATAAGTAAGCTTGTGGAAAGGTTCTTAGCTTTCTGAAGGTCTGAATTCTGTATGTTGCTCATTGATCAGCCGTTTTTTGACAATCATCCAATCTATTTGCGTCTAACCATGGAAGACATCAGAGGCTGCCATATTGACCTGTGGATCTTGTATTCATTTGTCTTTGTATCAGTTAACCATTATCCACATGCTTCATTTTCCTGGTTTGTGTTTCTGTTTCTGGTTGTATTTCTGCCCTTGCAGTTATGTGTGTCATCAAAAACCTCCAACATAACACCTGTCCCATGGACTTGAATCAATTGGACTTATCCATTTATAAACTATATAAATTATCAATTTCTTTATAAATATCAATGTCAATGTCTAAAGATATAGGTATATGTGTAGGTGTAGCTATAGATACAGATATTAATACAGATGATATAGATAGAGACATTGATATAGATACAGATATAGACCATCAGTTGCTCATATGTAAGTTCAGAATGAAACTGAAGAAAAATTAAAACAGGTCTATGAGAGCCAAAATATTATCTTAAGAAAATCCTACCTGAATTCGAGAACATATCATGAATACTAATGACAGAAGACCCGATGAGTTATTGGAGGACATCAAGAATATCTTTCAGGAAAGAAGTGAAAGGTCATTACAAAGATAAGCAATAAAGGAAGAAAGATCAATGTGGATGTCAGAAGAGATTCTGAAACTTACTCTTCATTATAGAGTAGCTAAGGCAAATGTAGGAAATGATGGAAGTTGAAGAGCTGAAAAGAAAAACACAGAGAGCAGCTTGAGAAGACAAAGTGAAATATTATAATGAAATGTGCAAAGACTAGAATTAGAAAACCGAAACAAAAGAGCATGTTCATTATAATAGTTAAGTTTTTGTGTGTGCCAACATGGCTCCCTTAGGAACATGTAGGTGGAGTTTGCCCTGTCAATCAGGTTTGTTCGGAGGATAACCAATAAATGGCTCTCTGAGCTCGGGCTCATCCTCTTTCTCCCTCGAGGTGGGCCACACTCTCTCTGGTTCACGTTCCTGTTGACAAGCTTCTTGGAGCCATACTGATGACAGCCAAAGCCCTGGACATGTGTCCACTGCCATTGGATCTCCTAGGCTTTGCACCCACCGGCCTGTGATCCTCCTACATTCTGGATCATTTCATGTGGCTGCATCAGTGTGACAGTTAGGTCTGTTGTGCCAACTGGGCCAATAGAAACTTGTGGGAGGAGTTTAATCAGGTTGAAGCTTGA
>NW_022111373.1:140058257-140060018 GCF_000313985.2 Echinops telfairi
TATATTAACAGCTTCATGAAAGTGAGTTGAACTGAGCCCTCAGTAGTGCTGTGTGGATTAATTAGCTCTTATATTCCTTCTTGCTGTATAAGCCTATCTACCTACCTACCTACCTATCTAGTCATAAGTGTCCTGATTTTGTTTTTTGAAAGAACTCAGCCTAACACAGTGAGTCTGAAGAGGGATTTATTGACCAGTATCAGACTTATGGGTTAATAATTGACTATGAGCTTCACTTGGACTGGGCGGGGATGTGTTCTTAATATACAATTACTCTTTGATATAATATACTTTCTTATACACATATGAATAGCTCTAGATTTGTTTCTTTAGTCAACCTGGTCTAACACAGTCATCATATCTGACACCGAAAGAATTCAAATAAACATCCAAGCCTTGATTTATAAGATTGAAAGTTTCTATGGGGAAAATATTGAATGATGCAGGAAGCATTAAAAGAAGATGAAAAACATTGCAATAAATGGAAATATTTGGCATTCCACTATTTCAAGAGGTCGCTTATGAGAAAAAAAATGATATTGAAGAAGAAGTTCAAGCTACACTGAAATTGTTAGGATTCTTGGGTGGGAAATAACTTGGTTCTTGGCTCCACCCGAGAAAGAAATCACAACAAACCCTGCTTTATTATCCAAGTGAGCTTTATAAAAGATGGAAGAAGTTTCAGGTTATATAGTCACTGAACATAGGCAACCTCATGGGACTGCACACCCACATGGGTGGCCTGAGGCTAGAGAGAGTGACCACAGCACCACCTAGCAGAAGGTGGAGATGCAGCCAAAGGGCCAGATGATGTTGAGGTCCAGGTATTTGGGGCCTTTGCTGGGAGGCGTGGTTGAAGGTATTGGTTGACCCCATTGGCTAAATTAAGCCTATCTGGCATAGTTTGGCCTACTACCACCCACCCGGTTCAGGCTTGAATTGGTGCATGCCCCTTAGCCTTTATGGCTTCCAATCTCCTGTAAGGCATGGAGAGGGACACCCCTGGTCCCTGTTTCTAGCTACCTAACAAAATCATTAGGAAAAAATAAAAAGCTCCAGGAATTGATTAAATACCAATTGAAATGTTTCAACAAGATGATGGAACAGTAGGAACACTTACTAGTCTATCTTACCAATTGACTGGGAAATATCCATACTTTTTTAGCAATTCCAAAAGAAAGATGATCCAACAGAATGCTATAGAAATATAGAACAATATTATTAATATCACACACAAGAAAAAATTGTGCTGAAGATCATCAACCACTGTTACAATAGTACATTGATAAGGAACTGCTCAGATTCAGAAAAGTACATGGAACAAGGGATATCATTGCTGATGTCAGATGGAAATTAGCTCAAAACAGAGAATAGCAGAAAGATATTTACTTGTTTTATTGACTATATAACGTTATTCAAATGCATGGATATTAACAAACTATGGATAGGCTTAAGAAGAATGGGAATTCCAGAACACTTTATTGTGCTCATTTGGAACTTGTACATGTATCAAAAGGCAGCTGTGTGAAGACAGCAAGATAATATTGCATGGTTTAAAATCAAGAAAATGATGTATTAGGGTTTTATCCTCTCACCATACTTGCTCAATCTGTATTCTGAGCTAATAATCAGAGTAGCTGGCTTATATGAAGAAGAAATTCAGCATCAAGATTTGAGGAAGGTTTATTAACAACCTATAAATTTCAGATGACACAATCTTGCTTGCTGAAAGTTAGGAAGACTTGAAGCAATTGCTAATGG
>NW_022111373.1:140060261-140062667 GCF_000313985.2 Echinops telfairi
AACTGAAAGCCAGGAGGCGACTAAGCCATTGAATTGTAATCCCCTCATATTCCTAGGAAAGCTGGACATTGAATAAATAAGACCAAAAAAGAATCTATGCATTTGAATTATGGTGTTGACAAAGAAGATTGAAAGTACAACAGACTGCTAGAAAAACAAATAGGTCTGTATTGGAGTAGCGCACCCAGAATGGTCCTTAGAAGCAAGGATGGTGAGACTTTATCCCAAGTACTTTGGATGTGTTCTCAGGAAAGACCAGTCCCTGGAGAAGTTCATCTTGCTAAGTAAAATCGAGGGGCAGCGAAAAAATAAAGGCCCACATGATATGTATTGGCACAGTGGCTGCATTGATGGACTCAAACTGATAAACAATTGTGAGGATGGTGCAGGACTAGTGGGTGTTTCGTTCTATGGTATGTGAGGTCACTATGAGTCAGAACTGACTTGATAGTCCTTAACAAGGAAAAATTTTTTAAAATATGAATGTATATATGTGTGTGTGCATAAATGCATATATATACTAATATATATGGGCATATGTATATATGCATGTATGTGTGTTTGTATATTGCTCTATGTGTATATATATGTATATATACAAACATACATGTTAGTACACATAAACTCTTTTCTAGAGAAGCAAAACCAGAGAGGTAGTTAGTTTATTCTGCCAACCTGGCCGATAAGCATATGTGGGATTAATTAAAGGGCAGAGGGATAAATGGCTCAGTGAGCCTCTCCTTTTGAGTTCTCGGGTCTCTTGCTTTGTGACGGTTGGACCAGGGTGCAGCTGCCTTAGCCAATTCCCTGCTTCAGCTGGCAAGGCCCACTTCCCACAAGACACCCCTAAGGAGAAGCCACATGGACCTACCCCAGTACAGCCCTGGGTGCTGGAGCAGCCTTGTGGAGACCCCTGCCAGTGCCTAGATGCTTACAAGTTCACTGACTCGGCTTTCCTCCTACAGTCAGCATCATTGCATGTGTTTTGTGAGATTGAGGACTATTTTGTAATTGGTGTCTGACATAGGGGTTAATGTTGGATTTGTGGGTTTGAGCAGCACTGGGTTGGGATGTTTTCTGGATGTGCACTTAACCTTTATATAAAACTCTCTCTTATACATGAGTTTCTGTGGATTTTTTTCTCTGAAGTATCCAGACTAACACAACCAGTGATCCAGAGATATAGACCAAAACCAGTGAAATACATATATTTGTATGTATATGTGTGTATATGTGTGCGTGTGTGTGTGTGTGTGTATGGATCATTGGATCACTGGTTTTGCTTCTCTAGAAAAACTGGACCAGCACTGTCAGTTTTTTATGTTACAAAAAGTATACTCTTTGCTACCTCATTAGCAATATACTGAATCATAGACTTACACGTACTATTCAATAGAGTACATTATGATTGATCATGATGGAAAGTACACAATAGAGCCCTTCAGTGTTCTACCAAAATCTAATAGCTCCATCTGAACATAAACTGGCACTTGCTATTTCATTTCCAATGCAAAGAGGGCTGGAAGGTTTTTTTCTAACATGGAATTTTTTTGTGTGAGAGTTAGGTTTTGTATAAATTTGATTGGGGCAGGATTAGCATTGGTTTGGTAATTCAATTCTAATAATCCTCCATGATGTAGCCTAACACAGAGAAATCAACTCCACAATGGGATCTTCCATGGGTAGCCAATCAGTTGTAAAAATGATTACGGTAAAATGAATCTCCCTTTCACAAATTACCCCAAGGGTGTGACCCACTTCCTCTCTCTATGATTATTGTTGGAATTCTTTCTTATTTTTAGATAGATCTGGATCCTCCAACTGCTTCATTGACTGCTGCCATATTACCTGCTGATCTTTGGAGCCATCAGTAGCTGGCCATCTGCCCTGTTACCTAACCTATCAACCTTCGTTCCTTTACTCTCTGGTCACAAGTTAAACCGGAGGACCTTGGATTCATCTGTCTCTGCTGCCTGGTATCAGCCTGTGCTGTTCCTACAGCTCTTGTTATCATCAGCTTCCAAGCTAGGTGAAGCAGGAAAGCCCTCTAGACTAATGTCCGACATAAAGAACGAGGGATCCATTTTCTTTATACAATTTATTTTTTCTCTCTCAATAGATTCGATGGTAGGTAGGTAGATAGATAGATAGATAGATAGATAGATAGATAGATAGATAGATAGATAGATAGATAGATAGATAGATAGGAGTCCTTGTAGCAGAGTGGGTTAAGCATGGGGTTGCTAACCACAAGATCTGGAATTCTTGACCATCAGCCAATCCTCACAAGAAATAGAGGCCTTCTCCTTTCATAAAGAGTTAAAATCTCAAAAAATTCTGTAGATTCACAATGGTAGTGATTTTTTATGACATGTTATACACACATACATATACATATATGTATAT
>NW_022111373.1:140063750-140067312 GCF_000313985.2 Echinops telfairi
CAGAAACGTGGGTGAAGGGATACAGCAGATGGTGTAAGATATGAAAAAATGTTAATAATATATAATTTATAAAGGGCTCATGAGAGTGGGAGCATGGAAAGGGGGGGGAGAGAAGAGCTGATATTAAAGGTTCAAGTAGAAAGATTATATTTTTAAAATGGCGATGGCAACATATGTACAATTTGGTTTGATATAATTGATTCATGTTTAGCTATAAATCTGTAAGAGACCCCAACTAAATGATTTAAATTTAAAAAAAAGAAAATACTAAAGTGGATGCTATAAGACACTCAGAGATGTTCTTGAATTTAGTCTAGCTAAACAAATGGAAGAAATGATCAAATATAAGAGCTGAACAGCAAACTCCCAGGGACTGCTCAAGCAGACAAAGCAGCACAAACGCATAGAGTTAGAAAGCTAAAAAGGCAGAGCTCAGGCTATTGCACATGGGAAAAACTGAAGAAAAAAATTAGGAATCAAGATGCTATGTTGAAAGACAGCATGGGCAAAATGTTGAATGACATAGGATGTATCAGAAGAAGATGGAAGAGTCTAAAGATACCAAGAAGCATTTGGTTGATCAACAGCCCTTTCAAGGAAAAGCACATCATCAAGAGCTAGTGTTGAAGGAAGAAGGCCAAGCTGCACTGAAAGAATTAGGCAAAGTCAAGCCCCCAGGAATGGACAGATGTCACCTGACTGTTTCATCAACAAGTCACTGGTCTGTGACAAGAAATGTAGGTGACAGCAACCTGACCAACCAAGGGAAAGGCAACCCACTGGAATGCAGAAATGATAAAACAATATAAATAATATCACATGCAAGTAAATTTTTGCTAAATGCATATGCATATTTAATGTTAGCAGTAGTATATCATGGCTGAAAGTAGAGAATACTAGAAAGATGTTTACCTTGTTATATTGCCTATGCAGATGCATTTAGATATGTGGAGTAAAACAGACTATGACAGAGAAAAGAGAGGAAACTGTGCACGTGGACTCCCTATATAGATCAAGAGGTAGTATATGAAGAAAACCAGGGAATACTGCATGGATTAACATTTGGAAAGGTATGGGTGTGTGTGTGTGTGTGTGTGTGTGTGTGTGTGTGTGAGTGGTTATATCTTTTCACTATACTTATTAAATTTGTATACTGAGCAAATAATCTGAGAATCTGAACTTTATGAAGAAGGACTAGAAGCACTTACTGTTTAAAACATTAAAAGACAAAATCACCGACAGCAACAAACTACAACTCAATGTAAAGAAAAGAAACCCCCTGGAAATGGACCAATAAAAAACACCATGGTTAACAGGTCCCCTCGATGTTATCAAGCGCTTCATTTTGCCTTGTTCAACAATCAACATTCATGAAAGGGGCAGTCAGGGAAACAACAGTCAATGTAAGACATGAAAAAATAATAATAATTTATAAATTATCAAGAGTTCCTGAGGGAGAGAGGAGGGAAAATGAGAAGCTGCTATCAAGGGCTCAAGTAGAAAGAAAATGTTTTGAAAATGATGGCAACAAATGTACAAATGGCTTGTCACAATGGATATATGTATGGATTGTGATAAGAGTTGTACGAACCCCCCAAACAATGTGTTTTTAAACAAGAGTGGAATACTGCACAGTCAAAAAAAGAAATCAAGCAATATATTGTGTTGAGAAAATCTTTGGGCCAAGACTTCGTTTATTATTGACGAACAAGGACTTCACCTTAAGGTCTTTAGTGCACCCGACACAAGGCATGATATTTTCAATGGCCTCATATGCATGTAAAAGTTGGACAATGAATAAGGAAGACCTCTGAAAATTTTATGTATTTTAAGTTTGATAATGGCAAAGAATACAGAAAGTACCATTGAGTACCAATAGAACACACAAATCTTTCCGAGGAGGAAAACAGTCTGAAAACTTGAGGATGCCAAGCCTTGGTCTTGTGTACTTTGAACATTTTAAGAGAGATCAGTCCCTGGAAAAGGACATCATGTTTTGTAAAGTAGTGTGTCAGTGCAAAAGAGGAAGACTCTCCAGGAGATGGGCTGACATGGTAGCTAAGACAATGGACTCAACAATTACTATAAAGGTGCTGTAAGACTGAGCAGTGTCTATCCTTTGTACACAAGGTCACTGTCAACTGAAACTTACTAAGGGTACCTAACAACAGTGCAAAAACATATATGGTGCTTGCCAGCACAGTGGGTTAGACATTGCACTACCATCTGAAAGGCCAATGGTTCAAACATCCCAGCAAATCTACAGAAAAAGGATGAAATGTAAGGAACTGCAGACTTGGAATTCCGGTATATGGTTGCTGTGGCAATGAGTTTGAGCTTTTTGTTGCTCTGTTTAATATATAATTAGTTTGCAACATTTTATATGGGCTATTATGATGATGATGTAGAATGTACTATCTCATCAATTTTTGTGGTTATCCGATGGTGCAGCGGGTTGTCTTGAGTTGGTAACTGAAAAGTGGGGCTGTTGGAGCCTTCAGCCACTCCATTCCTCAGAAAGATGAGGCACTCTGTTTCCAACAGCTTGATGGCCTTGTCAACCCTAAGCATGGAGCCCTGGTGATGTAGTGGTTACACGTTGGGCTGTGATCTGCATTGTGTCAGCAGTTCAAAACCACCAGCAGCTCTGTGAGAGAAAGACTGGGATTTCTACTCCCGTAGACAATTACAGTCTCAGAAACTCATAGCATGTGAGTACTTAATAAATTTCTAAGGAAAACTAAACCTAGATATATAACAATTTTCTTTAGCGTCTCATGTGTAAGTTTAGATATAAAGTTAATTCTCACCATTTTATTCATGCATAATGCTAAGTTGGTGAAATCAGATTACTCTTCAAAATACACCATAATTAAAATGCATATTAAATCTCAAGTGTTGGAAAAATAATTTGATCCAACTGTTATCAGATTGATCAAGTATAAAATAAACTTTCTATCTTTATTTTGAATCCACAAGGTAAAATATAGTGGATGGAAAAAAGAAAATAATTTTAAATAATATAACACGCCCTCTTTAAATCAACATATTAGTCATTAAGTTTCTTCTTGGCTGACCTCAAATTTCTATGCAAAATTTTTTTACAAAAGCAGTTAAACTCATCAAAAATTAACAAAAAAATAGAGAAGTTGTAAATCTTTTTGAACTATGGTGTTAACAAAGGATATTGAAAGTACCATGAACTGCCAGAAGAACAAACAAATCTGTCTTGGAAGAAGTACAGCCAGAATGCTCCTTACAATCAAAGAGAGGGATCCTTCACCTCAGATAGTTTGGACATGTTATCAAGAGGGTGCAGTGCCTTGAAAAGGACATCATGCTTTCTCAAGCGTGGAATCAGCTAAAAGAGGAAGACACTTGAGGGGATAGATTGACACAGTATCTGTAACCATGGAGAGGATGCACAGGAGTGGGTGTAACAAAAACTGCAAGGATGCACAGGCCTGGGCCGTATTTTAAGAACATATAGTTACTAACAATTGGAATAGACTCAATGGTACCTAAAACTAACAGCAATGATAAATAACAATCCTGTTGTTGT
>NW_022111373.1:140067412-140069126 GCF_000313985.2 Echinops telfairi
TTAAACTCATCAAAAATTAACAAAAAAATAGAGAAGTTGTAAATCTTTTTGAACTATGGTGTTAACAAAGGATATTGAAAGTACCATGAACTGCCAGAAGAACAAACAAATCTGTCTTGGAAGAAGTACAGCCAGAATGCTCCTTACAATCAAAGAGAGGGATCCTTCACCTCAGATAGTTTGGACATGTTATCAAGAGGGTGCAGTGCCTTGAAAAGGACATCATGCTTTCTCAAGCGTGGAATCAGCTAAAAGAGGAAGACACTTGAGGGGATAGATTGACACAGTATCTGTAACCATGGAGAGGATGCACAGGAGTGGGTGTAACAAAAACTGCAAGGATGCACAGGCCTGGGCCGTATTTTAAGAACATATAGTTACTAACAATTGGAATAGACTCAATGGTACCTAAAACTAACAGCAATGATAAATAACAATCCTGTTGTTGTCAGATACCATCAACCCATTCCCAACTCATATGGACCCTATGTACAGTGGAACAAAACTTTGCCTGGTTCAGAACCATCGTCACAGTTGTTGTTATGTTTGAGCCCAATGTTGCAGCCACACCATCACCCCATCTCCTTGAGAGTCGTCCGTTTTTTGTCTTTGCCCTTTTACTTACTAAGTATGTAAAGGTACTTACTGGTCTCTCCTGATAATATGTCCAAAATATCTTAGACCAAGTCTCAACATCCTACTATTCAAGTACATGTACTTCTGGCAGGCCATAGTACTTTCATTGTTTTTCACAGGCACTATAATTAAAATTGTTTTGTGGCCTTTTTATTTGGTGCCCAAGTTTCCCATAAATATTTTGTTGAGGATAGTATTAGTTGCCATTGAATTGGTTCACACAAATAGAGACCCTATGCCCAGCAGAATGAACACAGACCATCCAGGCACGAGAATCACAATTGTTCCTATACCTTAGCCCATTGATGTAGCCACTGTGTCAATCTGACTCTTCAAGGACCCTCTTCTTTTGTGCTGCCTGCCCACCCCCTCAACCCTCACACACACACTTGACTAAACATGATTCCTTATCCAGGTCTGGTCCCTCCTGACTCTATGTCCAAAATATGTAAGATGAAATCTTGTCATACTTGCTTCTAAGGAGCATTCTGGTCTTGCTTCTTCAAATACAGGTCTCTTTGTCATTTTAGCAGTTCATGGTACTTTCAATATTCTTCTCCAACACCATAATTCAAATGCATTTATTCTTCTATGATCTTCCTTACAATTCAATGTACAAATCAACTTTCACAAGCATGTGATGTAATGGAGAAAACCATGGAATGGGTCAGGCACACCTAAGTCCTCAAAGTAACATCCTTGCTCTTCAATACCCAAAAGAGGTCTTGTAAGGCAGATTTACACAATATGATACATCTTTTGATCTCCTGACTGCTGCTTCCATGAGCATTGATTGTGGATCCAAGCAAGATGAGATCCTTGATAACTTCAACATTTTTTCCATGTATCAAGATGTTACTATTGGTTCAGTTGTGAGGAGTTTGGTCTTCCTTAAATTGAGTTGTAATCCATACTGAAGGCTGTAGTTCTTGACTTCATTGTAAGTGCTTCAATTACCCATGTTCAGTAAGCAGTTGTTTAATCTGTATACCATAGGATATTACTAAGTCTTCCTCAAATCCTGATGCCACACTCTTCTTCATATAACCCATCATCTCTATGGATTGTGATTAGAGTT
>NW_022111373.1:140069226-140071213 GCF_000313985.2 Echinops telfairi
ACTGAAGGCTGTAGTTCTTGACTTCATTGTAAGTGCTTCAATTACCCATGTTCAGTAAGCAGTTGTTTAATCTGTATACCATAGGATATTACTAAGTCTTCCTCAAATCCTGATGCCACACTCTTCTTCATATAACCCATCATCTCTATGGATTGTGATTAGAGTTGTATGAGCCCCTAATAAAATGATTAAAACAAACAAACAAACAAACAAACAAAAATAACCCATCATCTCTGATGATTTGCTCAGCATATAGATTGAGTAAGTATTTAGAGAGCATACAACCTGGAGGTGCACCTTTTCTGATTTAAACCAGGCAATAGTCCCTTGTTCTCTTTGCATACATGACTCCTGATCCATGTACTAGTTCCTCATGAGCACAATGAAGTGTTCTGGAATTCCCATTCTTCACAAGGTTATCCACAGTTTATTATGGTCCACATAGTTGAATGCCTTTACATAGTCAATGAAACACAGTACATATCTTGCTGGTATTTTAGGTTTGGGGTCAAGATCCACCTGATATCAGCAATGATCTCCCTTGTCTTATGTCCTCTTTTGAGTCTGCCCTGAACTCCTGGATATTCCCTGTTAATGTACTGCTACAATCATTGTTGAGGATCTTAAGCAAAATTTTACTTGTGTGCAATATCAATGATAGAATTTTATATTTTGAACATTCTGTTGAATCATTTTTCTTTGGAATGAGCACAAATATGGATTGCTTCCACTCAGCTGGTTAGGCAGCTGCCTTTCAAATTTCCTGGCATAGGTGAGTAAGTATTTACAGTGCTTCTTCCACTTTCTGAAACATTTAAATTGGTATTGCATCTATTCTTGGAGACTTGTTTTTGGCTAATGCATTCACTGCCCTTTGAAAATCTTCCTTCACCACCATGGGTTCTTTCTCCCATGCTGCCAACTGAAACCGTGGGAGGACGATTAGTTCTGTGTGGTATAGTGACTCTTGTATTCATTCCACCTCCTCTTGGTGCTTCCTGTATCACTCAATATTTTGCCAAAAGAAGCTTTCAAATTGCAATTCAAAGCTTTAATTCTTCCTTGAATTTTTTCTATTTCAGATGTGCATAGTGTGTTCTTCCCTTTTCATTTTCAAATCCTAGGACCTCAGGCATTTCATTATAATATTTGACTTAGTCTTCTCAAGCTTCCCTTTGAATAATTCAATTCAACTTCTTGACTTCACCCTTTCTTCCATTTGCTTTAAGTACTCCATGATTATTTGCAAGTTTCCGAGACTCTGCTGAAATCCACCTTGATCTTTTTATTCTTTTTAAATGATCTTTTACTTTTTTCATGACTGATGGTCTTGGTGTCCTCCAATAGCTCATCAGGTCTTCTGTCATTAGTGTTCAATGCATCAATCTCTTCTTGAGACATTTATATTCTTCAGCTTGATCCTGAACTACTACATGAGTAATTGACTTTTACTTCCACACTCAACCCCTGGTATGGTTTTGGCTACTGATACTGAGCTTCTTCATTGTGTCTTCTACATCATGTCTTTTGTAGTAATTTTGAGTTCTGTGCATACTATCTGGAGAAGTTCATGTGTGTACTCACCTTTCGTGTTGCTGGGGAAAAAAAGGTATTTGCTATGAACAAGTCCGTTTTACAAAATTGTATAATGCATTTTCTAACTTAATTTTGATCACCAAGTCCATATTTTTCAACTACTGCTTCTTCCTCTTTGTTTCCAACTTTTGTATTCAACTCACCAATAGCTATTAATGCATCTTTATGCATTTTGATCAATTTCTGACTGAGTTGTTGGTAGTATTTTTCAATTTCTTTATTACTAGCTTTTGTGCTTAGCGCATAAATTTGAATAATATTTGTATTGCTAGTTTTCCTTGATGGCCAAAAGACATAATCAAATCATAGATAGCATTGTACTTTATGATGGATTTAGCAAGCTCCTTTCTGACAATGAATGCCACGCCATTCCTCTTGATTGTGTTATTCT
>NW_022111373.1:140071960-140078178 GCF_000313985.2 Echinops telfairi
TGTTCGGATGGCTGACAGCACTTCCCTCATTTTTTCCTTCACCTCTTCTATGTCATCACATCGCTGTCCTTTCAGGTCCCTCTTCATTCGCTGAAGCAAAAGGAAGTTGCATGGAGCAAGGTCAGGTGAGTAAGGTGCATGGGGCAAGATAGATATGCTGTTGTTTGCCAAAAATTGGCACACAGAGATGGCTGCATGAGCAGCTGCATTGTCGTGGTGGCAAAAGCAGTCCCCACTCTGCCACAAATCAGGCCTTTTTTGGTTACACACTATTACACAATCTTTACAGAACCTCTAAATAGAAAGTTTAATTAGCAGTCTGACAGGGTGGAATGAACTCCAAATGCATTATCCCCCTCACATTCAAATACAAATGAGTATCGTCATGATCTTTGATTTCACTTGTCAAACTTTTTTGGGCAAGATGATGATGGAGTCTTCCAATGGCTTGATTAATGTTTGATTTCAGGTTCATAAGAATAATATCATGTCTCGTCACCAGTAATGACCTTGGGAAAAAGTCTGGGTTTCTTTGGAGCTGTTCTTTCAAAACACAGCATGTTTCCAGTAAATGCTCTTTTTCCTGGTCAGTACAAACGAGAGGCACAAATTTAGCAGTGACCCTTCTCACTCCCAAATCATCCATTAAAATCCACTAAACTGCTGAGATATGAAAATAATAGTGATTTGTAATTTATCAAGGGTTAATGAGAGTGGAAGAGTTGGGGAGGAAGGGGAAAAAATGAGCTGATAGCAAAGACTCAAGTAGAAAGAAAATGATTTCAAAGAATGATGGCAATATATGTACAAATGTGCTTGACACAATGGATGTATGGATTGTTATCACTGAAGACAAATGGGTGAAGAAAGCTGATGGTGCCCAGCTATCAAAAGATATAGCGTCTGGGGTCTTAAAGGCTTGAAGAGAAACAAGTGGCCATCTAGCTCAGAAGCAACAAAGCCCACATGGAAGAAGCACACCAGCCTGTGTGATCATGAGGTGTTGAAGGAATCAGGTAAAAGGCATCAAAGAACAAAAAATCATATCATTGTAAATGAGGGTGAGTGCAGAGTGGATACCCAAAGCCCATCTGTAGGCAACTGAACATCCCCTTACTGAAGAGTTGTGGGGAAGAGATGAGCCAGTAAGGGTGCAGGGTTGCAATGATGAAACATATCACTTTCCTCTAGTTCTTAAATGCTTCCTCCCTGCCACTATCATGATCCCAATTCTACCTTACAAATCCGGCTAGACCAGAGGATGTACATTAGTACAGATAGGAACTGGAAGTACAGGGAATCCAGGACAGATGATCCCTTCAGGACCAGTGGTAAGAGTGGCGATACCTGGAGGGTGGAGGGAAGGTGGGGTAGAAAGGGGGAACCGATTACAAGGATCTACATATAACCTCCTCCTTGATGGACAGACAACAGAAAAATAAGTGAAGGGAGATGTCAGACAGTGTAAGATATGACAAAATAATAATAATTTATGAATTATGAAGGGTTCATGAGGGAGGGGGACGTGGGGAGGGAGGGGGGAAATGAGGAGCTGATATTAAGGGCTCAAGTATAAAGCAAATGTTTTGAGAATGATGATGGCACAAATGTACAAATGTGCTTGAAACAATGGATGTCTGTATGGATTGTGATAAGAACTATATGAGCCCCCAATAAAATGATTTAAATAAGTAAATAATGAAAACAAAAACCAATAAAAGCTGTAAGAGGCCCCAATGCAATGTTTTTTTTTTAAATTTGCTAAACAAAGCTCCAAGATAGACAAGATAATGCCCCCATCTCTTCAATGGACCCTTGTCAGACTTTGAGCACAAATTTTGTAGACATTTTCACCCATTCGGGAAGTTGACAGACATCCAGAACAAGGTTTATCATCAATCGACATTTCACCTTTTTTGAAATGAGAAAACCACTATACACTTGAATATTTCCCACAGTGCTGTCCTTGTAAGCTCTGTTCAACATCACAAAGGTTTTTGCAGCAATTTTCCCCGAGCAGGAAACAAAATTTCACAGGTGCACACTGTTCTCTTAAATTGGCCATCACATAAGAACAAGGTTCTAGCGAAACTGTGCAGGGGGATTTCCCATTTCTTCCCCATGGTCTTAGGGAAGGGAGAGGGTGAAATCCCTATCCTAAGCGGCCTAATGGGTATGAAGAGTGGGACTGCACCCTTAGTTAAAAGTTCTCATGGGAGCTGTATGAACTTTTGTATTTAGCAAAATGACTTTGCTTCTTGGATCTGCTAAGATGTTTTGGAACAAACTATTTTGCTTAATCTTGACTTGCAAGGACGTGGCTGCAAAGTGCAGATGTTTTTGCCTGGACTTGGTTGTTTTCCCAGAAGGAGCCAAGAAATGGGGTATAAAAGAAAACACAGCTTTTAATAAAGGGCCATGGCATATATTCACGCTTCTGAATGTTTCTTTGGTCCTCCTGAACCCTACTTTTCTATATTCTCCTTTTTCTCAAGACCACTCACCCAACTTCAGCTTTCTGTGAGGAACACGCCGGAGCTGGTCTCCGGCAAAACTGCTTTTACCAAAAACATCACTGTGACCAGAGAGAATCTTCCCAGGCACCGCCACTGGACATTTTAACTCAAAGCAAGTTGCGTGGTGCTCTCCTAGTTGAAGGGGTAGGGCAGGGGACAGGACTGTACTAGGAAAGATCTACCCAGTGGAGAATTTCCCTGTGTTTTTTGGGGGGTGTAATCCGTAGCTATGGATAAGGTTTTCAGTGTCTTCTTCTATGATGTGGAGAGTCGAGTCCCTCTTAGTTGTCCGTTCTTAGTCTGGAATCTATGCTGTAACCTGCTCATTGCTTGCATTTGAAATATATGTGGCATAGCTTCCAACATCACAGCAAGCAATACACAAGCCAATACAGTACAACAAACTGACAGGTAAGTGGTGAACATACCTTTGAGGCAACTGAAAACAGCATGGCTTGGTCAGACCCACTTTTGTCCTCAGAATGACATGATTACTCTTCAACACCTTAAAGAGTCTTGGTCAACAAGTTTTCTCATGCAAGACATCATTTGATTTCTTTTCTGCTGCTTCTCCAGCTGTTGAACATGGGTTCAAATAAGAAGCAATCCTTGACAACTTCTGTCTTTTCTCTGTTTATCATAACGTTGTCTATTGATTTACTTGTGAGAATTTTTTCCTTTACACTGAATTGCAATCGCTATTGACGGATGCAACCTTTGTTCTTCATCAGCACCTGCTTCAAATCCTCCTTGCTTTCAGCAAGTATGGTTGTGCTGTCAGGATTTCCCAGATTGTTAATGTCTTCTTCCAATCCTGATATCTTGTGCTCCACATAGTCCAGCTTTTTGGATGATTTGCCCAGTTTGATTAAGTGTGGTGAAAGGATATAGTCCTGATGTACATCTTTCGCATTTTTAAGCCACCAAGAATTCCCTCTTCTTAGAACTTTTCCCTCTTGTTCATGTTCAGGTTCCATAGGAGAACAGTTACATGTTCTAAAATTCTAATTATTCTCAATACTATCCAGAGTTTGTTAGTGCCCCACACTGTTAAATGCTTTTTCATAGTGAGTAAAACACAGGTAATCAGCTAGAAACAATTTTATATATAGTGTACTTTTGCATAAAGTACACTAAATATAACTATATCAAAAGTTTAAGTTCTGTGATGGGTGAACATGAACACATCAACTTCGTATACTTATTTTTCCTTCAAATATCTAGAATTAGCGCTCCTAATTTATTATCTCCTCAACACCTGGAAATAGAGGTGTATTGGCAGTGAGTTATATAATTGGCTCTTCTACTCAAATTCTCTAACCCTGTCAAATGACCTTTGGTAGAAAGGGAAGGGAAGATGCTGATAGGATTCACACATGTGTAATTGTGAACAGGATTTCACTGCAGTGCCTTCCTGAGATGTAGTAGAGGGGATCTCACTACCATCCAGAGCCAGGAGCACATACTCTGGACACCAGATACCTGTGCAAGGAAGCTCATGGAGCCAGAAGACTGCTGTGCCATCAGAGGAGCAGCAACATGAGAAGCAGGGGTCAGAGGATGGAACAGAGTAATGAAATTCCTAGTCCACAGAGTAAGTAAAGCTGAGGGTTTGGGGGCAGGAGGCTGGCTTGTGGAGTGGGGTGCCTTGGGCAATTAATTGGATTTGTTGGGATTGCAAGCCCATGGTAGTGGAGCGGAGTGCTTTTAGGGTGAGTTTTTTTGGGGGTAGGGTGCCTCTGGGCAGTTAATTTTAGGCACTGGGTTTGTTGTCCCAGAGAGCATGAAATGAATTCCTTTGGCTGAGGCTTTCAGTGAAATGGTATGCCCTTTTGGCATCTATCGGCAGCTTTGAGAGAACTTTGCACCATGCTCTAACTTGGATTACAACCTTCTTTAATAAACCCTTTATTTGTGAATATTGTCTGTGACTTCTTTTCAGCCCTGACAATGGCTATTAGTATCTAAGTATACAAGTAGAAAGTATGACTTAAGGTAATCCACGATGATTTAAAGCTAAAATTAATGCTTAGTATAGTGCACTTACTGAGTCACTTAATGATGCCAAAAAAACAAAACCACTTCCTATGAATTGATTATGATTCTTAGTTATCATTGATATAGGTCATAACAAAGGTGTTCTACAGAGCTAGTGCTGGACTTGAAATTCAGAACTTTTAGTTAGTGACTGATCCAACAGTCTCCTTGTTCCTCTATCTTAATATTTAGGGAACTTCTACTCTATATTACTTTGTAATTAAATGACAATTTACAAAATATTGCTGTTTTAAGACTCAAGTACATTATGTGTGCTAATGGAAAAAGTGTAATTTTTCATTTTCCTTAATTTTGTTTTATACTCTTAAGAATGCATACACAAATAGGTAATCCCATAAATATTTTCAGCATTTTCCTCACTTAAAGTAAGTAAAGATTTTTGCTTCTAGACTTCCATTTTACATATGCACAGGTTTGCTCTAAACAAGTGTATTTCAAGATGTCTTTGAGATCAGTGCATGGCTTTAGTAATTTTCTCAGTGATGCTCTTGTCAGACCATCCTGACAGGACCTTTATAAAATGCTCAACCCAAACCACCTTCCATGCGGTCTGCTGTGCTAGTTAAAAACCCGGCAGAGCTGGATCATCTCAGAAGGATATCAGGATTATTTCCTGAGGGTTCTAAGGGTTAATCTTGATAGATTTACTCAAAGGGCAGGAATAATCGTGGAGTCTTAGAAAGAAGTCTTAAGAAAACTGACAACCACATTGGTGAGGGAAACATCAGGAACATTGTCCCAGGATTTTTTATCCTCCCCACCACCACCACCGTAAATACCACATACCTGGTCAATCTTCAAGGGCAGCAAGGGGTGGCTTAGGAAAATTTCCTTGGCAGTCCTCAGTCCCATGAGTGCTAGACCCAGGATCCTGCCCCTTGTGACTTATTTTATGTTACTAAAACTGAGAGGACATTTAAAAGGAGCGAACTTTATTTAGACTTCTAAAACTGCTATCGTGATATGGTATAATTAAAGAGTGCAGAATTCTTCAGAGAGGGCACAATATGAGAGGTGGAAACAGTGCCTTCCAAAATCTATAGACCTAGCTAAACTCATTGACATCTTGTGACGCCAATCTTACATATTTATATATCTTTATTATTTATATACAAATAGATCGAGATCTGGGTAGATAAGAATGAGTTGGAGAACCTGGAGCCCTGGTGGGATAGTGGTGATGCATTGGCCTTTGATCCTCAAGAGCAATCTGCTTGTTGTTTGTGTTCGTATGGGTGTGTGTTTCCATCCCACCATGCCAGTTTGGTTTGCATGCTGCTCTGATATTGGAAGTTATGTCTCTGCTATTCCTAATATCACCACTGTTACCATACCAGAGAGGCTTGAGACGAGCCTGCAGAGTCAGATAGATGAAAAAAAAAAAAAAGAATAGGCAGTTCATTTCTGAAGGATGAGTCACTGAATACCATATGCATGATGAGCACATCAGTTTCGAACTCACCCAACATACATCTCGAGAAGACCTGCCTTCTCAAAGTAGAGTCTATTCTGTTCTTAGTTCGGAAGCTCCGCTGAAGCCTGTTCACCACAGCTTACTGTTCTCCCGTCTGAAAATACAGGTAGCAGAGCTTCCAACTGCACATCAGCATGCCAGCCACCACAATATCATGAGCTGACAGAGGA
>NW_022111373.1:140078278-140080055 GCF_000313985.2 Echinops telfairi
GTGTGTGTGTGTGTGTGTGTGTGTGTGTGTGTGTACTATTATCTGTTCAAACCTTTTTTAAAATAAAATAACATCAAAGCATTTTCCCAGGAGTCCCTCTGTGGAGAAAACAGTTAATGGAAATGTTTGACACTTGAATCCATCAAGAGATACCTTAGAAAAGTTATTTCTGATCTGTTGCTGAAAAATCAGCCATTAAAAGCATTATTAGCACAGTTCTACTCTGAATCACATGGGGTCTTGATGAGACACAACTGATTGAACAGGAAATACTTTGTAAAAATATTTTGTTGGGCTGATAACCCTAAGGTAAGCAGTTCGAAACCACTTTGGGAAAGCATGAGACTTGCTAACCCTGTAAGCAGTTAGAGTCTAGGAAACCCATGGAGGCTGTTCTATTCTGTCTCAAAGATTAATTATGAGTCAGAATTTACTCTACAGCAGTTCATGATATTTCTTTTCTGGCCCATAAATCCTATTTTTGAACTTGACCTTGATGTTTGGTATATTCATATATTATTCTCATTAGCTAACAATTTAGTAGAGAAGATAATGTGTATATATGTAGTATTTCTACAGCTGAATCACCATTACATGTTCTTATTGATTATTATCTATCTATCTGAATCCAATTACAACTAAATTGCATTCTGATGATTTCATTTTTTGTTTCTCTTACAAGTCATTGAAAGTCTCTAAGGTTATGGAAGATGCATTATATTTTACTTAAGTTTTAATGATATTAGGAAACAAAGTTTTCATAATAATCATCCGTAAGTAGTTGTTCATAAATTGCTATCTGGAGCGTTTTTTATACGAAATAAATGTCTAAATTTAGTCATGCATATTAATACAAATTTATATTTTTTAAAGCACTTAAATTATATCTGTGTCCTACAATGTATCAGGGGTTTAACAAAAGTGAATAGGGCAGGTACAATTGAGGCTCCATTACACCTTGCAATATATTATGCTGGCATTAATTTAGAATGTTAACATTGCAGAATAAAGATTGCTATATTTATATTAAAAATTAAATTTATTCATTACTTCCTTCAGTAATATATATGTATATATATATGTATATATATATATTTCCCACTGTTGGATAGCAAGCAATAATATCTATACTGTTGCAGATTTTTGAAATATCATTTAATGACAAAAATAATTAATTATTTTGGCAATGAAATCAGATTAATAAACAATAATGATAGGTTGAAATAAGGGAACCCTTATATGAATTACCTTGCACTGTATTATCTACCTATAATGTCAGTAGAGTTAGAAAAATCTTCCTGCATCATATTCAGGACTGTGATCTGTACACAAACAATTCATATCCTAAAATTGGATGACAGAATTCGCTACCTGAGCTGCAGAGAAAGAGGAACATGTTGCTTAAAACATGGTGCAGGCATTCTTCAATAGTTTCTAAAAATAATGAAGACAATAAAAGCTTTTGTATCTAGAAAGAACAAGTGTGTCTTAATGCAACCACTATTTACAAGCACAGACTACGAAGTGTGATTTCTTTGGTAGCATGTATAATCCATTGCAATGATTGGGTGGGTGGACCTTGTTCTTTCTGTTGTATATTTGGGCCCTCTGTGTTGGAAATGACTCCATAACACCTACCAGCATACATGTAGTGCTGCCACCTTGAGGTAATGTTACTGGAATTTCGAAAGCAGCCTAGCATTCAGTGGCATTTGCTCTGATACTACAGGTATCCTTGATCTGATGTCTACACCACATCGTTTCACATAAGAACTGT
>NW_022111373.1:140080509-140082183 GCF_000313985.2 Echinops telfairi
TGTGAGATGGAGGAGGACTTTGTGGACTGGTGTTGGACATATGGGTTAATGTGTTAATGTTGGACTTGTGGGCTTGGGCAGCACTGGGTTAGGATGTTTTCTTGATGCACAGTTAACCTTTATATAAAACTTTCCCTTTTACATGAGTTTCTTTGGATTTGTTTCTCTAAAGTCCCCAGACTAAGATGCTTATGTAGATCAAAAAGAAAAGGCAACTTTTCATAAAGAATCGTTGTTGTTAGGTGCCAGTGATTTGGCTATACCCTGTAGGGGCCCTATGCCGACAAGAATGAAACAATGCATGGTCCTGTGTCATCTTTACAATTATCCCCATACTTGATCTCATTGTTGCAGCTACAATGTCATCCCATTGAAACCATTTTCTTTTTTGCTGCACCAGCACTTTACCAAGTAGGATGTCCTTCTCCAGGGACTGGTCTCTCCTGACAATGTACCCGAAGTACACAAGATGACATCCTTGCCTCCAAGGAGCACTCTGGATTTCCAAAACAGATTTGTTTGTTCAGTTAGCAGTGCATGGTATTTTGAATAGTCATCTCTAGCAACACAATTCACAGGCATCATTTTTTCTTCAGCCTTCCTCTTTCAATGTTGAAATGTCACATTCATCTGAGGGAATAGAAAATGCCAGGCCTTGGATCAGGCACACCTTCGTTCTCAAAGTAAAAACCTGGCTCTTTAATATGCTAAAACAGTGGTTCGCAACCTTTCTAATGCCACAACTCTTTTAATACAGTTCCTCATGTTGTGCTGACCCCCCAACCATAGAATTATCTTCATTACTACTTCATTAATGTAATTTTGCTTCTGCTATGAATCAGGTGACTCCCAGAGGAGTCCTGACCCACAGGTTGAGAACTGCTGCTCTAAAAAGTTCTTGTGCAGATTAACCTAATGCAACTTGTATTTTCATCTCTTGACTGCTGCTTTCGTTAAACATGATGTGGATCCAAGCAAACAAAATCGTTGACAACTTCGAACATTTCTCCATTTATCATGATGTTCCCTATTGGTCCAGGTGTGAAGATTTTGTTCTTCTTCACTTTGAGTTGTATTCTTACTGAAAGCTATAATCATTGATCTTCATCAGAAAGTGCTTCAGATTCTCCTCACTTTAAGCAAATTAGGTTGTGTCAATTGCATATCCCATGTTGTTAATAAGCCTTCCTGTAATTCTGATGTCTTATTCTTCCATACATAAGTTACCTTCCCAGATTATTTGCTCAGCATACAGATTGAACAAGTTTGATGAGAGGATTCAACCTTGATACCCACCTTTCCTCATTTTCAGCGATGCAGTATGACCTTGTCCTCTTTGCACAAACACCTCTTCATCCATGTCAAGTTCCTCATGAGCACCACGAAGTGTTATGAAATTACCATTCTCAAGACTATTCATCATTTATCAGGGTCCACACAGTCAAATGCCTTGGCATAATCAATGAAATACACCTAAACAAGCTTTGGGTAGGTTCTGCTTTCAGCCAAGATCCATCTGACATCCGAATTCAGATCCCTTGTTCCATGGCCTCTTCTGAATCCAGGCTGAAATTCTGACAGCTACCTGTCAATGTACTGCTGCCACAATTGTTAGATGATCTTCAGAAAAAGTGTTACTTGTTGTGGTACCAATGGCATTGTTCCACAGATTGA
>NW_022111373.1:140083192-140088375 GCF_000313985.2 Echinops telfairi
TTGGTGACCTGCCTTGCTGTTTGCTGCCTGTGGCCGAATAGCCTGAATTGCTCTACAGAGGACTACCTGGCAGCCTTCAAGACTTGAAGGACTGCCAGAAGTGTCTCAAGAAGCGAGTTGCACTGAGCCATTTGTACTGCTTTATAGATTAAGTTACCGTTTATTTCTTATGTTATTTATTTAACAAAGTTGCTTTTGGACTCTCATGGATTTGCTTTAATTTTCTACAGCTTTAACCTGAATCTATATGTGAGCAATTAATAGTTTGTTCCACAGTCAGCCTCTAATCTGGTTTTAGTTGTTAACATTGAGCTTCTTCATAGTGTCCTTTCACAGATCTAGTTATAGATATAGTTAATTTGATTTCTTTGTGTTCCATCTGGGTAAGCTCACATGTATACTTTTCTTTTGTGTTAAGAAAAGATATTTGTTATGAACAAATCATTGGTTTTGCAAAGTTCTATCATGTGATCTCCAGCTTCATTTCTATCACCATGGCCACTTTTTCCAACTACTGTTCTTTCCTCTTTGTTTCCAACTTTTGCATTCCAATTACCATCTTGACTACATATTTGATCAATGTCTGACTGATGTTATTAGTAGAATTCTTCAATTTCAACTATCTTTTGTGGTTGGCACATATTTGAATAATAGTAGTATTGATTGTATTTCCTTAAAATCAGACAGATATAATTCTATAAGAGATAGCACAATTTCATGATGGAATCTGAAATGTCTTTTTTGACAATGACATGCACGCCATTCCTATTCATCGTGTTCTTCCTCACATAGTAAATTATATGATTTTTTTCATTAAAAATGGTCAATGTCAATCCATTTCAACTGAATAATTCCTAAGATATCAATCTTTATGAATTTCATTTCATTTTGAGGATTTCCCATTTTCCTAGATTCATACTTAGAACATTTCAAGTTCAGATAATTAGCAGATTTCTACAGCTGCTTGTCATTACTTCATCAGCAAATGATGCTCCTGAAGGCTCCACTCACACAAGCTTTGCTCTACTCAAGTCACCCTGGTCACCTGACTCTGAGAAATCAGCTCCACCTTGGTCACCATTCTAGTGCTTTAGGACCTAAAGGACCCATCCTCCAGCACTAACGCTGAAAATATTCCGCTTCCATTATTTAGGCTGTCAGTAGCTACAATGTTTCCAAACTGTGCATAACACTCTCATTGGCCCTTTCCTTCAAAGTCGAGAGCCGGGTCCTTCTTCATTGGCTGTTCTTAATCTGGAAGATCCAATGAAACCTGCTCACTGTAGCTGACCCTGCTGGCATCTGAAACCCCAGTGACAGAGCTTCTGTCATTACAGCAACACACTAGTCACGGCAGTATGACAAATGGACAGAGAAGTGGTGGTTTAAAAAAAAAAAGAATATTATGTGATAAAATTGAAGGTGGGCAAAAAGGAGAGAGACCTTCAATGATATGGACCGAGACAAGAGGCACAGGATGGACTCAGACTTACTGAGGATATGACATGTGGCCTATCCTACTTCCTGTGTCTAAACAAGCGGGAAGGAGAATTCAACTCCATATCTACCCAAGGATATTACCTTTGAGCCAGCAGTCAGGCATGTTTTGGCCCTCCAAATTTCTTTAACTTATTCTGTTACCAATAACTCCATAATTCTTTATGAAGTTTACAGGTTATAACTAGCCAGGGTTATAAAACACCGAGGACGCAGTTCTTTTGTCTGTAGAAGCATCTTCTCTCAGCCATATCAAGAGTGATGGCCCTCCATCTCTAAGCCAATTAACAGGCCAGTGCTGTAAAGTTCCTCTCATAAAAACAAAACGAAACAAAAGTACTCATTGCCATCGAGTCAAGGCTGACTCATAGTGACCCCGGAGTACAGGACAGAACCATCCCTGGGACTTCCGGGAGTGTAATGTTTCGTGGGAGTAGAAAGCCTTATCTTTCTCCTGCAGATTGGTTGGTAGTTTTGAGCTGCAGACCTTGCATATTGCAGCCCAATGCATAACCACTGTGCCACAGGGCTCCTCCCAAATCACTCCACTCTGCAAGTCAGCCTCCTGCCCCAAGGAACTTGTTTCATGTGTTCAATGGAGAGGGATGCTAATAGCTATGGTTAACGGTCACTGCGCTGAAAACTCTGATTCTTCTGCTGCATCTTTGAGTTCAGGCAGGGATCTCAAACACAGGGATCTGCTGCTCGCTTTTCTTTATTGCTAGCCATTCTTGCTTCTGACATGGCTAATTTTTATATCTAGGAGAATGGAATATCTGATCAATTCCCAGATCAGTCTTCTATACCTTATGTGGTGCTCCCACCCAATAATTTGATGGGTGTTTCTAAGACTGTGGATAGTAGGACATGCCAAGAAAGGTAGATTGGGCTGTCTAGAGAAACAATGCCAATGCCACCAAACATTTGTAAGAAAAAGCTTTATATCCAGAAGTAGTCTGATACGAAGAAGGCATCCTATCCCAGTCCATGGGTTCCATGCTAGCCAAAGCCCTCTTCAGACTGGGGGCCAATGACATTGAAAGGTTAAGCAGGGTGCAGGAAGGAAGATTACAGGCCAGCGAGTGGAGAGCTCCATGGACCTAAGGTATGTGGACACATAACTGGGTGCTGACTGCTCTCAGGGTTGGGAGGCCCAATTGGAACTGCCCCAGGATACTGGCACAGATTCCCACCAACCAGGAAGGCAAAGGAGCAGAAAAAGAGGGGACGGGTCCCCGATTCCTCTCTCGTAAAAAGACTAATCCTCCAAAGAGATAATCAGCCTCCACTTATTGACAGGATAGAATCCACTTTCAACTGTGAGCGAGACCCAACACAATGAAAACTAATAAGAACATTAAACTAGTCCAAGTATAATGCTACTACACACCTTTGCTACAAGGTAGTTCACACGAAGAGGGTTATAGAAATTAACAAATAAAAATATGCGATGCCCATTAAAACTAAATACAGATAAACAGTAGATTTCAAATCTCAAACATTGCATTGACACGGTTGGGGTCTTGTGTATTACCTGGTAATTCCATATATGATCTAAGGAGTTATAATGATGAAGTGTTAAAAGTCTCAGCTTTTAATCTTAAGATTCTATCACTTGTCTGTCAGTTTGTCATACTGTGGTGGCTGTGTGTCTCTGTGATGCTGGAAGCTGTGCCACCAGTATTTGAAATATCAGCCACATCACTCAAAGTGAACAGTTTTCAGTGGAGCTTTCAGACAAAGAACAGATTACAAAGAAGAAGAAAAGCCCTGTTAACTTCAGAGGAATTAACCACTGAAAACCATATCATGTATAATATAGAAACACTGTCAGATTCTGAAGGCCTGTGTTAGTCTGGGTACTTTAGAGAAACAAATCCACAGAAATGCATGTATAAGAGAGAGTTTTATATAAAGGTTAAGTGTACATCAAGAAAACATCCCAACCCAATGCCGCCCAAGTCCACAAGTCCAACATTAACCCATATGTCCAACACCAATCCGCAAAGTCCTCCTCCATCTCACTAAACAGACACAATGATGCCGACTGCAGGAGGAAAGCTGAGTCAGTGAGTGTGTAAGCATCTTAGCACTGGCAGGGCTCTCCACATGGCTGTTCCAGCACCCAGGGCTGCATCAGGGTAGGTCCATGTGGCTTCTCCTTGGGGATGTCTTGTAGGAAGTCAGCCTTGCAAGCTGAAGCAGGGAACTTCTAAGACAGCTACACCCTGGTGCAACCATCACAAAACAAGAGACCGGAGAACTCGAAAGGCAAAGCTCACTGAGCCATTTATCCTTCTGCCCTTCAATTAACCTCACATGTGTTTATCAGCCAGGTTGGTACAATAAACTAACTACCTCAAGGTCTAATGCACATCTACAGTATATAATCATACATAGTGTCAGAAAATGAACCCCTCAAAATATGACTAAGAAACAGCTGCCTTCACAAAGTACAATGGACCATCTTGACATCAAAGGGGTAAAGCCCATGGGAGTACAACTTTCAGGACCTTCCTTTGCTCATGGGGCATAACTCCAAAGAAAAGAAACAGTTGGAAAGAATCTACTAATAATCAGAACTTGGAATGTATTAAAGTCTGAGTCTAGGAAGCGTGGAAGTCGTCAAAAATGAAATAGAACATAATAAGATCAATAGTTTAAGGTGTTAGTGAGATGAAATCTCTGACGTTGGCCATTTTGAATCATAAAATCATATGGTTAATATACTGTGAATGACACAATCAAGAGGAATGGTGCTGCATTCAAGTTCAAAGGGGCATTTCACTGTGCTCATGCTGAACTTGTACATGGATCAAGAGACAGTTGTGAAAACATTACAAGGGAATGCTGGATGGCTTAAAATCAGGAAAGGGGTGGATTGCATCCACTCACCTACCTTATTAATCTATATAATGAGCAAATAATGAGAGAAGCTGGATTGTATGAAAAAGAATACAGCAAAATTAGAGGAAGACTTATTAATAGCTTGAAATATGTAGATGGCACAACCTTACTTGGCTCAAAGTGAGGAGGACTTGAGGCACTTGTTAATGAAATTCAGGATTGAAGCCTTCAGTATGGATTACAACTCAATGTAAAGAAAACCAAAATGTTCATAACTGGACCAGTGGGTAACATCATGATAAACAGAGAACACGTTGAAATTGTCAAGGATTTTGTCCTGCTTATATCTCCAATCAGTAATCATGGAAGCAGGAATCAAGAGGTCAAATGACACAAATCACTGGGTAAATCTGTCGCCCAAGGACTCTTCAGGGTATTGAAGATCCAAGGATGTTACTTTGAGGAATAAAGTTGGCCTGATTCAAACTATGATATATTCCCCACCTCATACATATGCACGTAAATGTTAGACATTGAATAAGGATGATGGAAGAAAAATGGATGTGTTCCAACTATGGTGTTGGTGAAGAATGTTGGAGGTATTATGGATGCAAAAATAACGGACAAATCTCTTTAGGAAGACGTACAGCTTGAATGCTCCTTAGAGTTCAGTGGTCATATTTCAGGAGAGATCAGTATCTGGAAAAAATATATCATACCTGGTTAATTAGCCGGGCAAGAAAAAAGAGGAAGTTCCTTGGAGGGCTGGATTGACCCAGTGGCTGCAACAATGGGCTCAAATATAAAAACAATTGTGAAAATGACAGAGGAGTGGGCAC
>NW_022111373.1:140088475-140090220 GCF_000313985.2 Echinops telfairi
TCATGGAAGCAGGAATCAAGAGGTCAAATGACACAAATCACTGGGTAAATCTGTCGCCCAAGGACTCTTCAGGGTATTGAAGATCCAAGGATGTTACTTTGAGGAATAAAGTTGGCCTGATTCAAACTATGATATATTCCCCACCTCATACATATGCACGTAAATGTTAGACATTGAATAAGGATGATGGAAGAAAAATGGATGTGTTCCAACTATGGTGTTGGTGAAGAATGTTGGAGGTATTATGGATGCAAAAATAACGGACAAATCTCTTTAGGAAGACGTACAGCTTGAATGCTCCTTAGAGTTCAGTGGTCATATTTCAGGAGAGATCAGTATCTGGAAAAAATATATCATACCTGGTTAATTAGCCGGGCAAGAAAAAAGAGGAAGTTCCTTGGAGGGCTGGATTGACCCAGTGGCTGCAACAATGGGCTCAAATATAAAAACAATTGTGAAAATGACAGAGGAGTGGGCACGGTTCTGTTCTGTTGACATGGGGTCACTATGAGTCAGAACTTTATGACGCGCAACAGAACAACCCACACGTTATTGTTCAAATCCGATAGTCTACAGGAGAACGAGCTGTTGCTACGCACCTTTGAAAACTAAAGACTAGGAAACCCCATGTATCCATTCAGCTATGTCACATGAGTCTAAATCAAAGGCAAACAACAACAAACACACTAAGAATCCATGATCAAATAACTAGACGTCATTTCCTCAGAAAAAGCTTTCATCTCACCCGCTCTTGTCCTCAGTCCTTCTTGGCCCCCTTCCCCAACTGCCTCCATTAAGACTTGGCTCTGTCTTCTAGAGAACTCAGACTGTCATTTCAATGAGGGAAAAGCCGCTGATTATTTAAAGACATTTTCAAAGCCACATATTTAATATATGTCAGAGGTCGAATCAAAATGGAAGCAATCTGAATCTAGATTCTGAGATAAAAGTCACTGTGCTATTTTCTGTCAGAATAATTTCCCTTGCAGAAGCAAATAAGGGCGTAATATAATCCTGATGGAGCACGCCTCTGTGCTCTAAGGAGAGAATTCTACGTTTCAAAGTTAAATGAGACTCTTTTCCACATAGCCCATCTGTTCCTTAAAACTACTTTTCCACTAATAAATATTAGTTAGCAAGTTTCCCTTTGGTGTTCTACTAGGCTTTTGTATTTCTTCTAAGGCATCTATGTGCCTTCTTAATCAGATCAATACAAAATTTCAGCTATTGTATGGTTTGTGTCGATGATAATGCATTTTATTGGCGAAGTTGATCTGAAAACTGTCTGATTGCATTTTAGTACTTGCAAAATATATTTCCTGGATAAATATACACTTGTCTTATTTCGTAGATATCTTATGTAATTGGCTTTTAATTTGTATTGTAATTTTCATAGTTTCAAAGCAATCACCACTTTTTTTCCTTTTTGCTTCCAAAATATAAACCACAGAGGTAATTTTAGGGAATTTTGCACAGGTAATAGAATTCTTACTTCCCTTGATTGGAATTGTTGGCAGTGTGCATGAATGTATCATTTCTGACAAGAAAAAAAATTTCCATTAACATTGTAAGAAATGTGTCACTTTTTTCCCCAAATTGCTCTTTGTGTCAGAAGCAGGTTTGCACAGTTGTTTCTGTTCATTTATTTGCTTGTTTTTATTCCTCTAGAGTCTACCACTATTCTCTATACGTATTCTGATTATAAATCATTATGTAACGCACACATTCAAGCATCAGAATTCCAC
>NW_022111373.1:140090320-140093494 GCF_000313985.2 Echinops telfairi
TTTTCCACTAATAAATATTAGTTAGCAAGTTTCCCTTTGGTGTTCTACTAGGCTTTTGTATTTCTTCTAAGGCATCTATGTGCCTTCTTAATCAGATCAATACAAAATTTCAGCTATTGTATGGTTTGTGTCGATGATAATGCATTTTATTGGCGAAGTTGATCTGAAAACTGTCTGATTGCATTTTAGTACTTGCAAAATATATTTCCTGGATAAATATACACTTGTCTTATTTCGTAGATATCTTATGTAATTGGCTTTTAATTTGTATTGTAATTTTCATAGTTTCAAAGCAATCACCACTTTTTTTCCTTTTTGCTTCCAAAATATAAACCACAGAGGTAATTTTAGGGAATTTTGCACAGGTAATAGAATTCTTACTTCCCTCGATTGGAATTGTTGGCAGTGTGCATGAATATATCATTTCTGACAAGAAAAAAAATTTCCATTAACATTGTAAGAAATGTGTCACTTTTTTCCCCAAATTGCTCTTTGTGTCAGAAGCAGGTTTGCACAGTTGTTTCTGTTCATTTATTTGCTTGTTTTTATTCCTCTAGAGTCTACCACTATTCTCTATACGTATTCTGATTATAAATCATTATGTAACGCACACATTCAAGCATCAGAATTCCACTGTTACTTATTTGTCTTTGCTGACACAGTCGTTCATAAACAAACTCTAGCTTTCCATGTAAGACATGAGGAGACTTTGGTATGTACTTCTATGTGGTTTATTCAAAGGACTCCCAGAGTCGACACTTCAGTTGAAAGAAAAACAAATGGCATCAAAGTGTCGCTAAAATTTTGAGTCTTTTAATTAAGGTAAATAACCTATACATATTTATAGTTCATTTTTTCTTAAGCATCCGAACAATACTCTGCTTAATGGGAGTTTATGCGAAATGAAATGAGTTCTAATGGTGCCTCAGTTAAGTGTTAGGCTGCTAATAATAGCTCTCATCTAAAAGACCTGGAGAACTGCTCTGCTGAAAGTTAAATCCACTGCCATCTGCACGTTTACTCACAGCAGTTCTGTTAGAGTTTCCAAGACTGCCAGTTTTCATAAGAGCAGAGAGCCTCAGCTTTGACTTTGGAAATCTTGTTGGTCAGTTCACTGTGATTCCGAATGGACTTGGAAGCTAAAACAGGAACATTGCTGCCTCTACATCTGTGTCACATTATGCCCCATGCCCAGGGGATATGTTTCATGGTACTATTTATTGCCTTTCTTGGACTCCCACCATTGTGTATATTTGACTTTTGGGAAACGTTTCTGTTAAGATGGACTTCGTATTGCCAGCCATCATTAAAGAAGGGAAGAAAAGGTCCGAAGAATTCTAGCAACTCAATTCTCTTAATAACTGCTCTGGTATCTCACTTATTTTGTGGGCGGGCATTTTTCACTTTCCATTTTCCACAAGTTGGCCTTGTTCCCACCATTAAATGATTTATCTTGGTGGTGCTGCCACAACCACTTCAAAAGACAATTCCCCAGAGGACCCAAAAGAAGGCCTCTTTCTCTCAGAGACAATGCCTTGTTTAGAAATCTGGTCAGGTGCTCCCACCGAGCACCCCTGATGGAACAACTGCTTTCCGTAGATTTAGTCGGAATTAGCTCAGTGACTCAGGGCCTCATGGTTGAAAATCAGTCCAATTGCACTTACCAAATACAGTTTTGGAACTTGCACTGAGGTTAATTTCCATTTATTCATTTCCCTTTCTGTATAAGTACTAGCCACAATCATGTTAGGATAATCCACAGAGCAAAAGTGGTATAAAGGAAAACCTCTCACTTATTAAATGAAAAGAAAATAAAAACTTGAAAAACAGGCAATTGAGATTGCAAAAAGCATTTTCAAAGTGCAATCACTAATCAGATTCATGTTTAAACCTACAAAGAGTATGTTTAAGACTGGGGAAAGGATTCTGCCATGAAAATCTTGACAATGACTTAATTTTGTAATCAGTTAGTGAAAATTTGTGCATGAATAAAAACAATACTCCACAAATAATAGACCATTTAAAAAATTTTAATGGACCATTTTTTTATAAAACTTTCTTAGGTCAGATCCATAGAAAAATAAAACAAGTAGCTCAGCACCTTTTATAAATCTGGTCCTCTTAAGATTTTCCTTAAAAAATAATATTCATCCTTAATGTGGTAATCAGTTATAATTAATTAAATTATACCAATACATTATTAAATAAATCAAGGTTTACATTTCTTTACATTGAGTTGTAATCCATGTGAAGGCTGCAATCCTTGATCTTCATCAGCAAGTGTTTCAAGTCATTGTCATTTGCAGCAGGCAAGATTGTGTCATCTGCATATGAAAGGTTGTGAGTAAACAACAGTCTGATTCTGATGCTAAATTCTTCAAATAGTCTGGTTTCTCTGATTATTTTCTCAGGATACAGATTGAGTAGCTAAAGTGAGAGGACTTAGCCCTTGTGCTCATGTTTCCTGATTTTAATCATGCAGTACTTTCTTGTTCTGTTTAATGGACTGGCTCTTAATGAGCAGGTCCCTCATAGGCACAATTAAAGACTCCAGAACACCCATTGTTCTTGGTGTTATTTACAGTTAGTTATGATACATAGTCGAATGCTTTTGCATAATCAATAAAACACAAGCAAGGTGAAGATCAATTATTGTAGCCTTTTGTAATGATTACAACTCAATGTGAATAAAACCCAAATTCTCACAGCTTAAACAATAGCTAACATCAGGATAAATGGAAAAGAGATCAAAGCTTTCAAGGATGTGTGTGTGTGTGTGTGTGTGTGTGTGTGTGTGTGTGTGTGTGCTTGGATCCACAATTCAGTGAGAGGGTGATCAGAAACAGGTATTCTTTCTTTCTGTTGCACATAAGGTCTCTTTAGGTCAGAACCAACCCAAGCGCACCGAAGAAGAACAAAATGGGTCAAAATAGACTGGGTTAGTCTGGGTAAACTAGGCAAACAAATCCAAAGAAACGTATATGTATGAGAGTTTTATATAAAGGGTAAGTGTACATTAAGAAAGCATCCCAACCCAGTGCTGTCAAAGTCCATAAATACATTAGCCCATATGTCCAACACCAATCTACAAAGTCCTCCTCCATCTCACAAAACACATGCAATGACATCAACTGCTGGAGGAAAGCCGAATCAGTGAGTGGGTAAGCATCTCAG
>NW_022111373.1:140093808-140095874 GCF_000313985.2 Echinops telfairi
GAGGTTCACTGAGCCATTTATCTCTCTGCCCTTCAATTAATCCCACATGTGTTTATCAGCCAGGTTGGCACAATAAACCTTAACTGTCTCACAGACTCAATGGCATCAAGCAATGTCATCATCATCAACAGCAATAATAATATGGTTCAGTCCAAGTGTAGTCTTTGTGTTGTACAGTTCTATGCATATTTAGAAATGCATTATTTCATGCCCCATCATCTATGTTACATAAAAAATAGTTTCACCATCCTCAATATTTCTGTTGCTTCAGTGCTTCATATCTGCCCTTTCACTCCCAAAGTGTCAATCAACCACTAATCTTTTCATTGTCTTTAAATTTTGCCTTTCTCACAGTGTCATATAGTTGTAACCATACAGTTTATAATCTTTTCAGATTCACTTTTCAAAATGCACGCAAGTTTCCTCTGTAAGTTTTTTAGGTTTTCATGTCCTTTATCCCCCATTTCTCTGTGTTGCAGGGATGTTTAACATTTTATGCATCCAAATTGAAGTGTCTTAGTTCACATTTACTTTTTAACAATTATTAGTAAAACTACCAAAACATTTGTGCTCAGGGTTTGGGATATATATGCGTTTTAAGTCATTTGTGTAAATACTAAAGATGATGGTTATTGTATCTTATGGTACAACTATGTTTTGTGAGGACTGTATTTGGAACTGCAAAACTGTCTTGAAAAGTAGCTGTACCTTTTGAAACCATTCATATCAGCAAAGGGTTAAAATGTTCTTTTCTCTTTTTCAAAATCATTTTTTTGGGAGCTAATACAGATATCATATTTCTCTATAGTTCGAGCACATCAAGCAGTATGCTACAATTGCTGCCACAATCAGTTTCAGAGCATTCTCTTTCTTCTTGAACTCCTTGACATCAGCTCCCCTTAATCCCCTCCACCTCTGTACACCGCCCCCCCCAGGAGCCCTTATTTTACTTACTGTCTCTATAAGTTCATCAATCCTAGGTTTTATATACTGAAAAACAGAAAAAAATATATACAATAGAACTTCAGTAGGGTTACCATAATGACAAAATATGTCAGAGATAAACCCTAATAGGAAAACTGAAAAATTAAGCACACACACAGAAAACGTTGAAAACAAGATCAAGACCAATAGGCATCAGTGGGGGAATCAGCGCACAAGGTTTTAACCATTCAAGTCAGGTTTATCATTTGGATCTCCTATAGCTCTCTCTCCAATGTACTCAGGTAACCAGTTCCTCCCCATCCCTCTATTCCGGATAGAAGGAAATTACCAGGGGCTTTTTTTTGCCTATGGAGATCCCACAAATGTATCTTGGGCTTCCACGGTCATCCACAGACATCTGCAAAACGGAATCTCATCATGTAGGCTCTGATACTATTTCCTCCTGCTTTAGATTATATGATTTACAACCCTTTGGTCACTGATACTGGTGTGCTTCTTCCATGTGTTGCACCACATTATCTTTTCTTTCACTCTTTTTTTTTTATTAATAAATGTATGCACAAAAAGTGACACTGCAGAGGGACTGCCGACTACACATGAGCAGGGGCCTGGTGAATTCTGCACATGGAACTGGGAGATGAGGAAGCCCCCATGGTCTGTCTTAATAAAAATAAAGTAAAATAACAGGAGCTACAACCACCCCTCCCCTCCTCCCCGATGAAAAAAAAAAAAAAAACAGGCGTCTCTAAGGTAAGTGGGGAGTCTGGGGATGAATGGAGTCACGGGATTCACAGGTGCTGGCGCTTAAAGGGAGTGTCACAGGCACTCGGGTGGCTCCTGCATCAGCTGGTAGAATAGCACGTAGCCCTCACTGGATGCCATCTGGTTTTCACCGACGGGGCAAACACGAGAGTCCTTGTAGACATGCCAACTAGTCTGGCATTGGCACAGGCTGTGTAGTGGGCACAATGGTGGCAGCGGAAATACAGCTGGTACACCGGGCTTCCTGCTTTGTCACTAGCAAAATCGCGGAGGCTCAGTAGCTGCAGCGGGCAGTCGACACCTACTGAGCTTTTCTTGATGGAGCCACGGGAGGCAGAGAATGGATTCAGATGGAGCAC
>NW_022111373.1:140096194-140098132 GCF_000313985.2 Echinops telfairi
TCACTTAGTTCAGGATCTTCCAGCAGATTCCCTGCCCTGCACGGTGGTGAGGGAGCTGGGTTGTTGGCCAGGATTCCGGGAGCCCGAAGGCCTCATCGGTTGATTTGAAGATGCAGATGCTCCGTGCGGAGCTTCAGGGATTCTAGGACATCCTGCAGGTTGTGTCCAGAGAAGACGGGGACGTATTTCTGGAAGACAGCTCGGAACCCAGTAGGATCCACAGCTTCGCAGGCGTCAGGGTGCCACAGGGCACCATCACATCTGCAAAAGGCTTCAGTGCGCTCTTGGGCTTGACCCCCTACAGGCATCTCTTGCGCAAAGTCCCTTCGCAGACACAAGTCCTAAGAGGCCGAGTGCTGCTCAGACACTAGCAAGGCATTTAGGAAGCACGTCTTCCCCAGATTCCAGAGGCCAGCATGACCAGAGCTGGGGAGGAGTGTGTGACGAGCCATCTTATCTTCAGAGTAGAAAGGCTCAGAGGACCGCCAGATATCACGTGGAAGGAGCCATGAGAGAATGTAGCTCCTTTCCTATGCTGAGCAAGGTGGGGGGCCCAGGAAACCTCCCTAGGTACTGTGTCTTAAAGTGGGTGGCTCAGGCCTGAGTGCCAAGCGGCTCAGTGCGGCCCTAAGCTTCCCGGCACCACAGTGCCCTCCCATGGCAATCCCCATTGGGCGCAAGTCCCCACTGTTCCCACACTTGTAACGAGCTCAGTTGGTCCTGGATTGGAGAGGCAGAGCCACGGCTGGTGGAGGTGAGCCTGGCAGGGGAACCCCATGATCTGCCTGAAGGGGGTCTCGGGAACGAGAACCCGAGGCTCTTCTTGGCCCCAGCTCTAAGCTGTTGAGCCGCTCCTCAGGGAGCCTTGGCCAGGAGGCAGAGGTCAGAACACAGAGTTTGGCCCAGGAACTGGGTTGAGCCCCTCCTTGCTGCGGGCCCAGGGAGCAAATGGTAAGTTGGATCCCACCCAGGGCTGGACCTTAGCAGGTGGCTCTCAGGTTTGGCCCAGGTGGAGCTTGGAGGCCTGGGGCATTGTGGACACCACAGGTGGAGTTTGCGGGGGAGGTCACCTGGGGCCAGGCCCCAATTGAAAGCCACCCCCTCCTACCCTCATGCTCCCACCCCCTCCACCAGCTTTAGCCACAGCTGCCACCCTGATCACTCCCACTGAAGTGGCCACTGCCATCTGTGTTGATCCTGCAGGCGTCCGGCCACCGGCTTCACTGTCCATATTACCTTTTCTTGTATGGTAACACCACCGAGTGGATTTTGAGTCACAGTGATCCTATGTACAACAGAACTAGACAAACACTAACTCATCAAATGTAAATTCACCATTAAAAAAAAAACTTGTATTAGGGGCTCTTACATCTGATATCACAATCCACACACTTATCCATTGTGTCAAGCACGTTTATACACATGCTGCCATCATCATTTAAAAGCATTTTCTTTCTACTTGGGCCCTTAATATCAGCTCCTCATTTACCCCCTTCACCTGGCCTCCCTCATGAACCTTTGATAAGTTATATATATTATTTTTTTCATATCTTACATTGTCCTCTGTCGCCCTTCACCCATTTTCTGTTTTTTGTCCCCCTAGGAGGGGGTTATATATTGATCCTTGTGATCGATTATTCCCCCTTTCTCCCCCCACCCTCCCATTATCCTCCTGGTATCTCTATTCTAATTCTTGACCCTGAGGAGTTTATCTCTCCTGGATTCCCTGTTTGGGGCTCTTATCTGTAGCAGTGTGCATGTTGTGATCTAATCCAGTTTGTAGGGGAGAAGTGAGGTCATGATAGTGGGGGGAAGGAAGCATTAAGGAACCAGAGGAAAGTTGTGTGTTTCATGAATGCTATACTGTACCCTGACTGGCTCATCTCTTCCTTGTGACCCTTCTTTCGATCCATCTCCTTATGAGTCTTCCTCTCTTTC
>NW_022111373.1:140099207-140100780 GCF_000313985.2 Echinops telfairi
TGCATTCACATTATTATGTCATGTTTAAGAATCAACTCATATAGCATTGTCTTATGCCTCTATCATAGATATTTTTCATATTCTTAAATTTGTTCTGCTTTAAATGAGCACCAGTACTTCAGTGTCTTTATGAATGTATTAAACTGAAATCTTTCACCTTTCTTTTATTTTAATCTACCTGAGGCTATATTAAAAGTGAGCATTATATTGATATCACATATAGTTATATCCTATTTTTAATTCACTATCACAAGGAATTTCTTAATTTATTTAGATCACTCACATATCAGACATGGTTGTTGATTAAGTAAATGTCTTGGTGGAAATACTGAGTAAGTATTGGGCAACTAACTGCAAAGTCAATGGTTCAAACCTACCAGTTGTTCCACAGGAGAAAGATGAGCCTATCTTCTCCAGTAAAGATTTACCACCTTAAAAATTTTATACTGGATCACTATGAGTTTGAACTTGTAAGGATTTCATCTTAATTGTCACCAGAACCAATGCTCATGGAAGCAGCCATCAAGAGATTGAACAACATATTCTATGGGGTAAATCTGTTGTGTAAGATGTCTTTAAAGTGTTAAAGAGCAAGGCTATTACTTTGAGTACTAGAGTGCGCTTGATCAAAGCCATGGCATTTTTAATCAGCTCGTATGTATGTGAAAGTTGGACAAGAAAAAGGAAGGCCAAAGAAGAATCAAGGCATCTGAATTGTGGTGCTGGCAAAGACTGTTGCAAGTACCATGTACTTTAAAAACAAACAAATAGGTCTTGGAGGAAGTATAGCCAGAATGTTCCTTCGAGGTAAGGAGGTAAGACTATGCTCTTATGTACTTTGGTAGGTTATCAGGAGAGGCAAGTTCCTAGAGAAGGATAGCATCAGGGGCAGTAAAAAAGACTAAGGTCCTTGGAGAGATGGGCTGACACCATGTATGCAACAATGAACTCAAACATATGAACAACTGTGACGCTAACTTTGGACTGGGCAGCATTTCACTGCGTTGTAGATGGGGCTCTGAATTGGAACCAACTCCATGATACCAAATAACAACCATCTGAATAAATGTTACGGCAGTGGCCTGGGGGTTTTGTTTTATGGTAAAATCAACATCTTTTGAAAATAACTTTCCTATTGATTGCCTTAGGAGACCTAATGGCATAGGGGTTACGAATTAAGCTGCCAATCATGCAGTTCACAAGCACCAGATGCTCCGTGAGAGGAAGCCTGGGCTTTCTACTTCCATAAACAAACACCTAGTCTTAAAACTGGAAGGGGCAGTCCTACCCTATCCTGTAGGATTCTTGAGCATCAGCATCGAATCGATGGCAGGGAAATTTTTGTTCCTTTTATCGACTGCAGTTGCCTTTTGTTGTTTTGCATTGGCTTGCACATTGTTTTCCCTTGCTTTAATTGAACATTGTATTTGATTCAGTTTCTGGCTTTGTTCATGAATTATTTATATATTTCACTTACTTCAGAGATTGACCTCAAGTTGGTAAATTAGACTACACTTTTGGGTGGCACTGTAACCGTTTCATGAGTGGTACAGGACTTTAAAAGAGGATAGTC
>NW_022111373.1:140101633-140111730 GCF_000313985.2 Echinops telfairi
ATTTTCTAGGACAGACTTGAAATCCTCTTGTGGGGTCTTCTTAGTTCAGCCGACGGGGCCATCTTCAGTGGATGTCGTTTCCTTTTTTGCCTAAACTGATTTTTATGTGTTTTGGTCTTTGTTAGCCCCTTTATTAGGAGCTCTTACAGATATTATAACAGATATTACAAAATTCAACTAGGTCAGACATAATTGTAGAGTTGCTGCCACTATAATTTTCAAAACACTTTCTTTCTGAACTTTTTGACATCAGCTCCTCTTTATCCCCTCCCTTGCCCACCCTACCACCCAGGAACCCTCCCCCCCCACACACACAAATATATACAACTATATGTAAAATTATGTATACAAATATATATACCATAGCTACACCATCCAATGTATCTGTTCACCTGCAATTCTGACCTTTATTTCCCTCAAGTGGGGTTTACAGCCGTTATTGCTATCGATTCCTCCCTTTCCCACCTTTCTTCCTATACCTCAGGGTATCGTTATTCCCAATATTATTTCTGAAGGGTTTATCTATCTTGGAGTTCATGCATCGAAGGACTTTAATTATACAAATGAATATACACAGGTCTCACAAGGTTCATGAGGTGACACTAAGACCATAATAGTAAGAGGAGGAAATATTAAAGAACTAGAGAATATTTATGTGTGCGATATTGCATGTTGGATATATCGTCCCTTCCCCTTACTGATGTATAGGTTTGCTTTTCTATGTTCACTTCTGTTTATTGCTAGTGTATAGAAATACAATTGATGTTTATTTTGATCTTGTACTTGAAACTTTAAGGACCCTTGATGGTATATTACCAAATGCCTGGCTGGTAACAACAAAGCTAGTGGTTTGAACAAACCAGCCACTCATTGAGCCAAAGAAGGGCGGTCTGTTTCAGCAAAGATTACAGCTTTGCACGCTTTATGGTGTGTTTCTGTTGGTTACTGAGGGGGTATCTTAAATCACTAAACTGAAAGTATTATTTTGAAATGTAGGTATTTGCTGAATGAATACACTTTTTTTTCTTTAAAAAAACCTTCACTAAATATACAGCTTGTTTGATATCATTAGAGCTACCTCAGAGTTCTCCTGCTAATTTTTCCCATGGATGATATTTTTGATCCTTTATTTTCAACTTCTCTGTGTCTGTGAATCCAGGGAGAGCCTCACAGAGAGAGCATATTGAAGGACAAAGTTTGCTTGTTTTCTGCCAGTCACTGCCTTTCAGTTAAAAAGTTTATTTCATTTACATTTAAAGTAATAATTGATAATGAATTATTCCTTTCTGTTACTTTTCTGTGTATCTTCATATTTTTTTGGTTTTTATCCTTTAAGATCTCCACTATTGCCATATTTTTCATTTATTATTGTGTAGTAGAATGTATTAATTTCCTTCTTCTTACTGTTCCTCTGTACTTTTAAGTTATTATTTTAGTTATCACATTGAGGAAATATAATAACTGATATAGTGACCTTAAAAAAAGACTCATTTATATGTGCTCTCTACAAATATTAATTTTAAATATAATTAATCTGATAGATTAAAAGTAAATGGATAGGTTAAGTTATACAAGACTAAAACATATCACAATAGAGCTGGAGTAAGTATATTAATTTTAGAGAAAGTAGATTTCAAAGCATGGAAAATTATCAGTGATAATCAGAGGCACAGAATGATGATTAATGGGTCAATTTTTCCATGAAGACATATTGATTATTAATATGAATGCACCTACCATCAGAGCATTAAAACATGAGGCCAAAACTGATAGAAAGGCAAGGAAAATGAACAAATCCACTGTTATAACTGGAGATTTCAACACCCATCAATCAGAAATTAACATATCCAGCAAACAAAACTTCAGTGAGATATAATTGAATTAAATGGTGCCCATCCATCAACTAGATCAAATAGTCATTTATGAATATTTCATCCAATAATGGACTGATAACAGATTCATGATATCCTGTTAGCTTCCCAAAATACTGCACAATTGTGAGATTTGTCTGAGTTCTATATGGCCATTGCAAGAATTAATGAACTCTGCAGAAATGTATGGTGTTGTCAGAGGGACAGCTCATGTCAGGAATGGGTAAAAAGTATGGAGGGTGCAGGCATGCCTGACTTCTCCCATGCAACAATTGGTGTTGCACTAGTGAGTTGGATTTTCCTTCTCCCTTGTGTTGATAGTGGAGGTAAGAGATGGCTTTACATCTTCTCACAGCATCATAGCAATCTGCAATTCTTTCGTGACAGGTGCACTGGATGCAAATATAGCATGGATTGTGCACATTGAAGATGGGAATGTTAAGAATATGTAATAGGAATATTTGAGAGTATAATAATTGATCCCAAGGACCATTTTCGACTTGCTCAGGCAGATATTAATCATTTAGGCTTCCATAAATTCCACTAAGCCAAATTAAAAAAAAAAATTCCACTAAGCCACGTTTTCCGTTTCTAGAGCTATTATGATAAATGTAGCACAAGTTCATTTTTTCCATTCTTCTGGGTATAAATAAACCATCTCAAAAGCAAGGACAAAAGATATCATGGGCATCAAGAAAAAACACTCTAAAATGTAGCACATCCCTTGGACCCTGAGGAGACTCCAGATTCCAGCCCCCTTGATCCTGGAGACTTGGGACTGAGGCAGAAAAGCAACAGCAGCAGAAGCAAGATTCATAACTTGAGACAGCAGTGGCTTCCTAGATTACTGAACAAACACAACTGAGGTGTTTGGACAAGAGGCTCATTTTTAGAGTAGTGTGTTAGTTAGTCTGGGTAGACTGGAGAAACAAATTCATAGTGACACTCATATGTGTATAAGTGAGAGGATTATATACAAGAGCAATTGCATGTTGAGAAAACACCCCAGCCCAGTCCAGATCAAGTTCATAAGTCTGATATTAGCCCATATGTCCGATACCAATCTATAAAGTCCTCTTCAGACTCACAAAACACATGCAGTGACACCGAATGCAGGAAGAACACGGGCCAGTGGGCAGAAGGTCTTGTGGATCCGATGGCTCATGCTGTCAGGGGTCTCCACATGGATCCTCCAGCTCCAGAGCTCTAGTGTAGCTCCATGTGCCTTGTCAATGAAAGTGTCTCACAGGGAGCGAGTGTGTGCCCCTCCTCCAATGAGCTATTTATCTCCAAATGAAGTCATCAAGCTGTGACCTGATTGACTGTCTCAACCCCACCCTTTCACTCATCAGTTTCAAATTGACAACAGATTATGTAACTCCCACAAGTAGGATGCCATGTGAGTATTTATCAGCAGCAAGAAAGACATATTATATCACTTGCCTTCGTAGCAGAGTCCAACAGGCAATGTGGATGAAAGTCTAAGAACCAGAGTAAGGTTCTTGCCTGACAAGAAGGACACATATCAAATAGTTGTACCTTGGCCTTTCTGATCCTGAAGTGTAATCTGTTAACTTTCCTAATAAACCCTGTAATCATGGTCTGTGAGTCCTGTGTGGTCATTGCAATGGATTATGAAACCCAGCAGAGAAGAAACAGTGCTGTGAGGATGTGGGGGGTGGGGGTGGTTGATATCAGAATAGGCTAAAGACGGTGTCCTCTGCCTCTAAGGAACTGCTGTAAGCTGATTCTTCATGATGGCGATTTTCTTCTTCTTCCTCTAGGTCAGAGGAAGTCAGACAACTGACAGAGCATCAGTCTGGATCTGTGCACGTGTGACATTCAAGGATGAAAATTGTACTGTCTTTCTGTTTGAAGAGCAGGAGTGTGAATTCCAGGCATCATCAAAAATCTAAACTAATGTGATAGTTATGGGTTTATATCAACTTGACCGGGCTATGAGTCTCATTGCTCTGGCAGGTAAAATGTGTGAATGCCCCCCATGAGACGATCTCTTCAAGAATGTGGCTTTCTTTGAATATGCATAGTTAATGAGGAAAAGCTCGCTTGCATTTTGCTGGTCTGGATCTTGCATCTAGATTATCACCTGACCTCTGGTTCTTTGGACATGAGCCCACAACATCCTCTATTGCCTACCACCTGGGGAGTCTTCATCAATTTGTTATTTTAACTGCCAACCTTGGGCTCCCAGCCTTTGCAGCTATGAAGTCAAAATAAACTTCTAGCCTGACACTGACACACATGGGTGTGGGGCTTGCCTGCTTCTTCACATTTGGGATGCATTTCGTTGACATAAACCTGATCGTATTTATACATATAAATGTCCACTCGTTTTGCTTCTCTGCAGAAGCCAGCCTAAGGCAGCTGTTCCTGCTGCACAAGAACAAGGTCATCCCTTCTGTCTCTTACCTTTGATCAGATGCTTCTTAATGGTCTTAGCGTGCACGGTTTCCGAAAATGTCATCTTAATGCTTCCAGGACACTCCAGCGTTAATAAATTTAAATCATTTCAGTAAAATATTTTGCTAGAATATGCACAGCCAAAATCTTCAACTTCCTGAGTTCCTAAAATGTAGGAAAACAATTATCCAAAAGACTGTTCCACAAAGCACTGTGAAGTGTGCCAAAGCCCCAGCATTTTTTTCCATTTGCTTACTTTAGAATGACATCTCTCAGAGGAAACCTCTTCTACTTTCACTATTTTAATTTTTAATCTTCTTAGTAACTGTGGAAAATGTAATGTGGTGAAATACTCCGAAGGATTTTGTGGTGCTAAATTAACAGAAGGTTTAGAATTCCACTTGCTATTCCCTGCCTAAGACAACAGACTCAAAACAACCAAAAATGTACATGTTTGGGGGGTCTAAAGATTTATGCATCAAACTTTGCTAGCTTTTTTTTTTTAATCTCGGTCTGTTGAGGTTTTTGTCTTTATTTTCTGTTATTATCGTGGTCCAGCCCTAACACTCATGTTGTTGTTGTTGTTGGGGGTTTGTAAGTAGGTTCAAACTCATCGCCACCCCAAGCGAAACAGCACTATAAATACTGTTAAGTACTTGCCATCCTCACTCACCATTTATGCTATGCTTGAGCTCACTGTTGCAGCTCCTGTGTCACCCACGTCAATGGAGAGTGTCTTCTTTTGCAATGGCCTTCTACTTTAGCAAACGTGTTGTCCTTTCCCAGACACTGGTAACTCCTGATCCCATGGCCAAAGTACTTGAGATGAAGTCTTGCCATCTCAATATTAAGGAGCATCCTAGTTGTGCTTTCACTACGATAGATGCGCTTGTTCTTCTGATTGTGCACAGTACTTTAAATCTTCTTTGCAAACATCTTAACTCCAATGTATCAATTATTCTGCTTTTGTCCAACTTTTACATGCATAGGAAGTGACAGAAAATAACATGGCTTGTGTCAGGCACATCTTAGTTCACAAATTGTCTTTAGTCTTTACCCCTTTAAAGATGACTTGGGCAACAGGTTTTCCTGATGTTATATATCATTTGATTTCTTGACTGTTGCTTCCAAGAAAATTGAGTGTGGATTCAAGCAAAATGAAGTCCTTAACAACTCCATTCTTTTCATCATGGTGCTGTTAATCAGTCCAATTGTGAAGATTTTTGTTTCCTTTACATTAAGTTGTCATTCATACTGAAGGCTTCAATTTTTCATATTTGTCATCAAATGTTTCAAGAACTGTTGGCTTTATGAAAGCAAGGCTGTTTTGCATACTCAAGATAGTTAATTATCCTTCCTCTAAAACTGATGCTCTTCCCTTCATATAAGCCAGCTTCTTAGATTTCCTCCAAAAACAAATTGAACAAGAACAGTGAAAGGATACAATTCTGAAGTACACTTATCCTGATTTTAAGCCAGTAAATATTCCCTTATCCTTTGTGAAAGCCTGACTCTTAACTCATGTGTAGGTTATGCATGTGCACAATTAAGTGCACTGGAATTCCCATTGTTTGGAATGTTATTGGCAGTTTGTTATCATCACATGCATAGTTGAATAACTTTGTACAGTTAATTAACACAAATATACATCATTCTGGTGTTCTCTGATTTCAGTCAAGATCCATCTGATATCAGCAATAATATTTCTCATTCCAAGCCCTCTTGAATCCAGCTTGAATTTTTGGTAGATGTCAATGTACTGCCAAAACACTAATAGTAGTATTCTCAACATCCTGATTGGAATGTAGAAGAAGGTATGATTTTAATTTCATGACATAATGCCAACCATTGGCAGTTCTAATCCACCTAGAGTTATCTTGGAAGAAGCTTGTCATCCTGCTTCTGGAAGGTCACAGGATTGGAAACACCGTGAAGCCATTCTACTTGGGAACATGTAGTGTTGCCATGAGTCAGATCTACTGGATGGAAATGAACAGCAGCAATAAAGTGTCTTCATACCATTAATGTCTGTCTATGAACTGGTGAAGTGGTTCCTGCAGTTGTTATTAACAGTGTCAAGCCAACACTGATACTTAATGAGGCCATGTGATGGAGAAGCATTGATAATATGAGGTTCTGGACTGCAACATTTAAAAGGGCCCAGGTGGTATAGTTGGTTACCTACTGAGCTGCTGTATGATAGGTGAATAGTTCAAATCTACTAGCTACTACGAGGGAGAAAGTTCAGAGCTGAGATTTTCTTCCCTCATAAAGACTTATAGCTTCAGAAAGCCTAGGAAGCAGTTATTCTCTGCTCTAGAGGGGAACACAGACTCCATGACAATGGCTTGGTTTGGTTAGACTCTTTAAGGACTCATGAGTGTAATGCATGCACATCTGTCTTAAAAATAAAAATGCACCTCATATTTGCCTTATCATCTATATTATTTAAATGCCCAGGATTTGTACCAGACAACAAAGGTGAAATATTTGCTTTTCCTTAGGAAATGACCTGTAAAAAAAAAGATACAGGGGTTGCATTTGAAAAAAGCCTGTTTTCTGAAAGTTTTAAAAATACTTTAAATTGACAACTTTCTCAATTGAGAGCAAAATAGTTATCATAGGGTGCAGCTTTAAAAATTAGAGAGATACCTCTAGAACAATGAATCTTTAAGTTCTGGTTCCATGTAATTGCAGTAGAAACAGCAAAACAATTTGTTAAAAGTTTTCTTATTCAATACAATATAACATGAATCATTTATCTAAAGCTTTCCTTTTGCAAAAGCACACTGCACTGTATTAATGATATATTTCTATAAACTAGGCACCAGTGGGACAAATAATGTTGAAAAGAAGCAATCTCTTTATTATGTGCCAAATAGAAAATCAAACCATTTTCACCTATAAGGCACATAATATCAACTCCCACTATCCATGCTATCAATGAGTTATACTATGCAACTGACAAGCAATAGATGATAGCTATGTCCTCGCTTGGGACAGAATTAATATATCAGTACCAAGCTGCAGGTCTTATAAGACAATTAAGTGTGTAGATATGGATATCTCAGAAAGAGTTTATATTAAATACCAATAGAAATCACGCACCTTACTTTACTGCTTATTTTTGTTTTAGATAAAATTTATATCGAAGAAATTGCATAAATATGAACCCCATCACTCAAATCACCACTCTAAATGAACAAAGCTGTATAAACCAAACCACTATCAAGATGTAAAAATAATGTCACTCCAGACATTACACTCAATTCCTACACAGAGGCAAACACTCTTCTTACTTGTTTCCTTTTTTTTATTTTTAAACATTTTATTAGGGGCTCATACAACTGTTATCACAATCCATACACACATCAATTGTGTAAAGCGCATTTGTACATCATTCTCAAAACATTTTCTCTCCACTTAAACCCCGACATTAGGTCCTCATTTTTTCCCTCCCTCCCCGCTCCCCCCTCCCTCATGAGCCCTTGATGTTTATAAATTGGTATTTTGTCATATCTTGCCCTGTCCAACGTCTCCCTTCATCCACTTTTCGGTTGTCTGTCCCCCAGGGAGGAGGTCTATATTAGTTTTTTTTTTAACTAAAACTTCTCCTTCTTTATCCATTTCGATGTTATCTCAAATAATTTAAATTAAATACATGATGTCAACTGATACTTCAGTACAACTTTAAAAATGTTATTTGACCCAATTCTCCTTTCTACGATTAATTCCCCCCTCTCTCCTCATTCCCTTCCTCCCTCTCTACATTTTTCTCCCTCCCTCTTCAATTAATGTCCAGCATTATCTCTTACCTAGGCTTTTCTCTTGCTTTATGTAGGTATGTCTGTCTCATCTTATTTGATGCATACAGTAAGCATCTGAATTAATTTTTGTACACAATATTTTATTACTTTTGTTCATCTCAGAAGTGGTTTAATTGTCCGGGAAACATCTGGAAATAATCCTATATGCCCAACAAGCTCATGTAACCACTGCCCAGTGACTTGACTGTCTCTAAATTGGAGTAAAGGGCTCTGGCAGTGTGGTGGGTTAACCCCTTGACTACTAACCATAAAGCCATTTGTTCGAGCCCACCAACTGCTCTGTGAGATAAAGATGATGCCTTCTACTTCCCTAAAGAGTATCATCTTGGAACCCCGCAGGGCCAGATCTACTTGTCCTGGAGGGTCGCTAGCAGTCAGAACTGACCTGAAAGTAATCAACAAGTATAGTTTGGTTGTGTTTAAAATGGACATTCCAAACTCTCTTTAACGTCCCTTTCTTTTTTGCTGTTGTTAGGTGCCATCAAGCAAAACAAAAAGAAATACTCCCCGGTCCTGCTCAGGCCCATTGATGCAGCCACTACATCAATCCATCTCATGGTGGGCCTCATGGAGGGCCTTCCTCATCAATCCATCTCATGGAGGGCCTGTCTCATTTTGGCTGCCCCTCTACTTTACAAGCGTGATGCTCTTATCCTAGCAACATGTCCAAAGTACAGGAAATGAGCTCTTACCATCCTTGACTCTAAAGAACACTCTGCCCACACTTCTTCCAAGTTTTCATATAATAGAGCATTAATTTTTCCATCCTTGGCCTCCAAATTAGAAAAAAAAATACATTGAAAGATCAATTATGATGTCTCCGTTTAAGGCAATTAAAATAGTAACATTAAAATAAAAGCATGTCAAGCTACAAGTAAATTTAGCTACTATCCAAGCCACAAGTCGAAAATCAATACTGTTCTATGGCATCTGAAAATACAACTGCAAAGGTAGAGATGTGATCATATAAGCTCATGGATTTCTGTCCCTGTGGGGTAGCTCCACTCTGCCCACGAGGGGTAAGCATGGGTCAGAATTCAGTTGCCTGTAATGAACAACAACCTTGTTCTATGACATGCAGCTATTTTTCCAAGTAAGACATTTGTGTTTTTCTTTTATGAGGTAGGAAGTTTCAACAAACCCTGCCATCTTGTCAACATGTAATATTATTCCTTCTTTCAGTCCCCTTAAGCGAACCTATTATCCGTGTTTGGAAATGGCAAGTTAGCATTTTTATGTAATTCTTTGAGTTGATATGTATTGTATTTTACTTAAAGGCATTTTCTTTCCTGACATTTTATGTAATTACAAGCTGGAAAAAATAAAATAAAATCACCACAAGAAGTAAAATATCATGTCTGTGGATCTGCCTTAGGGTAGGATGATGCACAATTATCGTTTTGACATGGATGTCATGTTGCATTAACAACCTCCCCGTAAGTGACTTATTTTATTGTTTTATGAGAGTCATATGAGACTTGCTAGACATTAAAAGCAATTACTCACAATTATCATATCATCCTTGAAGTGCTCGTTCTTTGCACTTGTATGAGGGAGAGTGAGAAACATTGCTACAAAATCATGGAAACCTTTATTAAGTAAAAATATAAAAATGTGAAACTATTGTTTCTTGACACATCTGCCATGGATGTCTAAACATTTCTGAAAATGATGTTTCCATCTCTCTAAGCCTTCCCTGGAGAACTCTGCGATTTTTGATTCACACAGCGTCAAAATGACAGCATCCTTGAGGGCTCAAGCATTGTTGCTTTAAGTGCTGTTTGAGTTTTGAGAATGACAAGGAGCCTAAAGGGGCAGGATCAGGCATGTAAGGTGGATAGGGAAAGGGTTTGCAATGAAGAGCTCTGAGGACAACCCTTGTTCTTCCCAAGGAATGAGCAGAAGCACGGTCATGGGGAAAAAAAAGAATGCTAGGTGCAAATTCCCTGACTTTTTCTCACCGATGCTGTCCTCCATT
>NW_022111373.1:140112004-140113888 GCF_000313985.2 Echinops telfairi
TTGTTTGGAATGAACCTATGCGCTCGCATGATCTGGGACCCTAGTCACAGCACTTATTTATTTATTTTTAATTACTTAGCTTTCCATAAAATTCAGACAATGGCAGAGATGCTTATTAATTTTAAAGGATAACAGTATTTAAATAATGCATTCACCATTGGACTGAAACATGCCATTTTCAAAATAGTTTAGAGACCACCTCAAGGCATCCAGTCAGGCTCAAGATGAAAACGTATTTCCAATCTTTAACTCACGGTAGTCTCTGAAGATTTTAAAATTACAATCCATGTTGATACTTATCTATTCTAAAGGTGACCCATGAGGTGTCAATGCGCACATTTCGATATTCAGGCTAAGACTGCAAATTGCTATTTCCTTCATCTTAGTTGTTTTATAAAATTTTACTGGCTAACAAGACATGCTATCTACATATATTGATGGCTGGTTTGTGTACGATTATAAATTCTGAAAGTGATCTTTCAGAATGGAACATTAGTTTACCCCTTAATCGAATGTAGTCAGTGAGAATTTACAAAGTCAGTACAATAAAAGCTTTTAGAAAACAACATGAAAAGGAGCAAAATAAGAATCTCTAAATGCTTTAAAAGTATGTATCTTAATTGGATAGCATGTAGTATTACTAATTATAAAAGATTTATATTATTAACAACAAATATTCATCTTATTATAAAAATAAATCCAACAAGCAATACTGAGTGTATATATCTGCATATAGAATTATAAAATGTATGTAACAATTATAATAATATAAAATATTAAAATGCTAAGAAATGTAAATCATTCATCTCTCAGGTTGTTTTATTGTGGTGGTTTATATGCTTCTAGGATGCTAGAAGCTCTGTCGATGATATTTTAAATACCAAGAAGTCCCCTCATGGTGGTCTGGTTTCAGAGGACCTTCCAAATTCATATAGAAGAGGAGAAAATGCCTGAGGATCTACTTCTGAAAATTAGCCAATAAACACATTTTGGATCACGACTTGACAGCATCTGTTATCTCTGTGCAAATATATAAGGGATACTGCTGTCACAATTCTTATTCATGTCAACATTAATGAAAATTGTGGAGAAACTGGGAACGTCACATGAAATGAAATGAAGGTTGAGCATTTTATAATTCGATCATATTAATTGGGTAGAACCTAACTGATATGAGGGTTAAATATACCTTTAACTTTCATTTATTCATTAAGTTTAACATACATCAGCAGAAAACCTTTTAGCGACACTTAGGATACACCTGTATAACAACTAACAAAGATGTCTGTCCTAATGGAGTTTATGTTCTAGTTATTAAAAAGAGAATGACAGACACATTAAATTATTGCTATGTGGTATGTGAGAAGATACAATAAAACAAGAACAAAAAATTAAACCTAAAGAGAAGAGAGAATACAGTGATTAGATCTCATTAAGCTTACAACAGAGAGGAGAGTCAGTCAAGCAACATGTGGTCATAGGGAATCCAAAGCAAGACAGCTGACACAAGACTTTGGCTTTGCCTGATTTTTGCCCTTATAAATGTAGCTGCATGTCTATTTAAATAAGATAGGTGGGATAAATAATTCAGAGATAAAAGAATGAGACCAATGTTTTGGGGGAGAAATGGGAGAAGAGGAGGTGGAAGAAAGGAAGGGAAGGGGACCAACCCAGGGGCAAGGGAACAACAAGGGAACTAAAAGAAATGGAAGGAAGGATGCCTAGTGTGGCTCAATCAAGGGCAATGCAGCAGCGAGGAATTACTAAGGCCGAATGAAGGCTGAACATGATGGTGGGACAAGAGGGAAGTAAAAAGGAAATAGAGGAAAGAACCAGGAGGCAAAGGACGTTTATAGAGGCCTAAATGCAGGCATGTACATATAT
>NW_022111373.1:140117302-140118865 GCF_000313985.2 Echinops telfairi
GATCTACTTCTTTAAAAAAGACTGTAGGATGCTTCTGGAAGAGATAAAGGATTCTAGATCAGTGCAAAAATTCTCATAAAAAGTGTGCTTCCACTTTGTGGAAGGCTGTGAGGATGATTGCTGGGTCCTCGTCAGATAATGAAACTTGCTGGGTGGCTAGGCTTTGTCTCTTCCCACAAATGTAGTCGGTTTTACTCCTGCAGGTTCGATCTTGCGAGAACCATGTGAATACTCACTCTTCATACTGTTCTATAAAGGTATTCGCAGTGGTGAAGTAGTTAATTTTTCAAAATTCTATAATGCTATCTCAAGCTTCATTTCTCTCACTATGTTAATATTTTCTAACTATTGACCCTTCCCCTTTGTTTCTGACTTTCACATTCCAATGACCAGTAATCATCAACGTATTGCATGTTTGATTATTTTCAGCTGTAAGAGGTGTGTAAAATTCTTGAATATCTTCATAACTGGCGTTGGTGGTTGGCGACAAACAGTTGGGTGAGCCTGTCTTCACTATAGATATATAGATGTTCTCCTCTCACACACAGCATTATACTTCAAGATAAATTTTGAGATGTTATTTTTCATTATGAATGTAACACTATTCCTATTTGAGTTTCATTCCTCACATAGAACACCATAGGCCTGTTTGCTTCAAAACGCCCAAGAAGCATTTTGCTTCTCAATGCCTAGGAGATCTATCTTCAGGAGTCCCCTTTCATTTCTGACTCCCTCATAGGTTTATAATTTGCATTTCCAGAATTCTTCCTATTAATGGATATTTGCAGCTGTTGTTCTCATTTTAAGTCATTCCTGGTCAGCAAACAAAAGCTTCAAAATTGTTCCGTCCATTGTTAAGGTCAATGCTCCTTTGAGGAAGCAGCAACTCCCCTGATAGCATTTTCAGTGGCTTCAACCTGAGTGATGTTTCTTCAAACCCTTTCTTCACACATCCAATTGATCTTGGCTATTCTAGGGATATCGATACGGTTTTCCGTCATTAGTTTTACATAAGTGGACTGCCTCTTCATTCTTCCTTGTCTGTTCTTAGCACGGAAGCTCTGCAGGAACCTATTGACAATAGCTAGTCCCGCTGGTCCTTCAAGTACCATTCGCATCGCTTCTGGCATTGATGCAAAATGGAAGCCATCGTCATAAGACACACTGCCCTATGCTCGTGTTTTGTTTTCTCATTAGAGAATTGGAAATTCCCACTCTGCAAATGGTAAAATAAAACTTACACCAACTATTTTCTTCTTTTCTAAGATTGGCATCTTTATTTAAGCATGATTCACATGCCATAAAAATCATGTTTTTGTTTTTTTAAGTCATTTTATTGTGGGCTCTGACAGCTCTTATCATGATCCATATATATATTCATTTTGTCAAACACATCTGTGCATATGTTGTCATCATCTTTTTCAAAACATTTTCTTTCTACTTCAGCCCCTGGCATCAGCTCCTCATTCCCCCCACCTCCCTCTCCCATGCCTCCTTGATAATTTATAATTTTTTTTTCACATCATGCACCGACTGCTGTCTCATTTCACCCACTTTTCTGCT
>NW_022111373.1:140119523-140135989 GCF_000313985.2 Echinops telfairi
AAAATCATTCCTAGCTATATTAAAATATATCCATCATTGTGTTTTGATGAATATGACATAATGTGAATGGCAACTAGCATATACTTAACAATACATAACACAATATGATCACCATTTCTACAGTTAATGAGTTTGTCTCTTCCGCCATCTACTTTGACCTTTTACCTGTTTTTAAAAATGAGACTGTACTTCTTCACGTATGATATTCTTATAGAATAGCTAAAGCAAATGAAAGACATGATGACATAAAAGAGCTGAATCAAAAATTTCAAAGGGCAGCTAAGGAATACAAAGTGAAATATTACAATGAGATGTGCAAAGACCTAGAGTCAGGAACCCTAAAAGGAAGAGCACACTCAGCATCCCTTAGAAGAAATCACTAAAGAAAGAAACTCAAGCTTCAAGTTGGAATATTGAAAGAGTCTATGGGCAAAATTTTGAATGATATAGGAAACCTCAAAGAAGGTGGAAAGAATACACAGAGTCACTTTACCAAAATGAACTATTTAACATTCAACCATTTCAAGAGTAACACGTAATCAAGAATCAAAGTTACTGAAAGAAGTCCAAGTACTGAAAGTGTTAAAAATAAAAACTCCAGAAATTGATGCAATAACCATTGAAATGTTTTAACAAGATGGTGAAGCAAGGGAAGCACTCAATTGTCTCTGCCAGAAATGTGGGAGAGAGCTGTCTGGCCAGCTAAATGACAGAGATCCATATGTGTACCCATTCAAAGGAAGGTGACCCAGTTGAATATAGGAATTATGGAACAATATCATTGATATCATAGGAAGTATAATTTTTTGTTTTGCTTTTGCTTTTTAAACAGTTAAATTGGCATATACTTCACAAATAGTACAATTCAATCATATCAAGACAAGTTGTACCACCATGACCAGAATCAAATTTAGAACATTTTCTTTGTTATCATATTCATCACTATTAACTCTCCATTTCCCCCACCCTCTCTTGCCATATCCCAACAAATCATTAATCAGGCTTCATAGATCGAACAATCCTGGGTTTCATATACATAAGAACATTTAAAAATATTAAAAAAGCACTCAACACCTATCAACCATAGCAAAGTAACTGAGAAATATAATTTTGCTGAATGTTATCCAATAATAGTGCAGCAATACATTCACAGAAAGCACCCCAAAGTTCAAGCTAGATTCAAAGGAGGACATGGAGTCAGACATATCACATCAGATTGATCTTGGTTTAAAGCAGGCAATACCAGACAGATTTTGTACTTGTGTTTCATTGACTATGCAAAGGCATTTGCAAATGTGGTTAATAACAAACTCTGGGTTGCATTGAGAAGAATGGAAATTTTAGAGCACTTTATTTCCCTCACGAAGAACTTGTACATGGATCAAGACACAGTTGTGTTCACAGAACAAGGGAATGCTGCATGGTTTAATATCAGAAAGGATGTGCATCATGTTTGTAGCCTCTCACAATGCATATTCAATATGTGTGCTTAGCAAATAATCATAGAACCCGGACTATATGAGGAAGAAGGTGGCATCAGGATTGGAGGAAGACTTATTAACAACCTGTGCTATGCAGGTGGTAAAATCTTGCTTGAATATGTGAGGAGGACTTGAAGCACTTGCTGATGAAGATCAAGGATTGCAACCTTCAGTATGGATTATGATTTACTGTAAAGAAGATCAAAATCCTCACAACTGGATCAATGGGAAACATCAGTATAAGTGAAAAACAGTTTGAAAGTGTCAAGGATTTCATCATTTTTTGCCTCCACATTCAATGTTCATCGAAACAGCAGGCAAGAGATAAAAAGACACGTTCCACTTGGTAAATCTGCAGAAAACCTCTTGTAAGTGTTCAAAGTAAGCATCTTACTTTAAGGTCTAGAATGTGCCTGACCCTGGTAATTTCAATATTTTCAAGCCATGATATCTTCAATATTATCATATGCATGTGGAAATTGGATTTTGAGTGAGGAAGAAGAAAGAAGAACCCATGTGCTTGAATGATTGTGCTGGCAAAGAATATTGAAAGTATTGTGGACTGCAAAAAGGACAAACCAATCTGTCTTAGAAAAAGTTCAGTCAGAGTACTCCTAGAGGCAAGGGTGGGGAGACTTTGTCTCGCATCTTTTGGACATGCTGTCAGGAGAGATCAGTCCCTAGAGAAGGATGCTGTGCATGCTAATATAGAGGGGAGCAAAAAAAAAAGTGGTTCTCTCAATGGACTCTCTTGCATCTAAACAGAATTCTGAGGATGGTACAGCGCCTGGCCATGTTTCATTCTGTGGTACAGCTGGTGTGGTCTCTGTAAATCAGAGCTTATAGCACCTAACAACAACTGTGGTCACCATTTTTCTTCCTTTATACAATATAAAATTTCATATCCATGTGTACTGACATATAGACATGAAGGAAATGTCCATGTCAGTCAATGGATTCCATGTGCATTGTCATGTTGTTGGGTTCTTGTGTTTTTAGACTGAACAAGTGTCAATCAAACATAAACTGACACAGACACACTGTATTATTGGGCAACAAATTCAACAGCACTTACAAAGAAGATGAGATGAAAATTCTATTTGAAGTGCCCAAACTGAAGATATCCATATATTTGCACTTGGGCATGTCATATATTGACAAATAATTGGTTATGCTTACAAATGAATACATGGGCAAATGGAGCTAAGGTGCCTGAGACAGAACACAGAAATACTTTAGAATTCAACTTGATTAAAAGGAGCCATGAGATGAAGGCCAATCAAAAAAAAAGAAACAGGTTGAGGTGGAAATCTGAAGGTCAGAGGTTGTGGTTATGAATTTCAAATGCTGCATGGAGCCAAGGAAGACAAGGAATGGGTGCTAACAACTCAATGCTCCCCTCAGTAAGAGTTTATTACATGGGCACCCTAAAGCATAGTGTTTGTTATCCTACTTTGAAAAGGAAATCAAAAGAAACATGAGATTAATCATGGAAAAGAAACATTTTTAGGCATGTTTACTGTCTGAGAGGGGCTACAAATCTAAAGAGAAAATCTTTTGTAAGGAATAGAAAAAATTGGGTAAAGTAAGATACTGAGATAATAGAAATAGAGCAAAAGAAAGGAAGAAAGAAAGGAATAGAGCAAACTTTAATCTTTGCCATCAAGCTGACTCTGACTCACAGGGACCCTACAACACAAGGCAGAACTGCTCATGTGGGTTTCTGAGACTGTAACTCTTTGCAGGAGTAGAAAGCCCCATCTTTTTCCTGAAAATCAGCTGGTGGTTTTGAACTGCTGACCTTGCAATTAGCACCCCAAGTGGGCATTATCACTATACCACCAAGGCTGTAGGCAGTAGGTAGTAAGATGTGCCCCATCGTTCAAGCTTTAATGTAAAATGGTGTCTTCAGAACATGTAAAGGAGAAAGACAGTTATATTGCCTTATAGGCAGATGAACTCTGAAGCTAATCTAGAAATATGAGGGAGGAAAAAATTAGCTAAACTATGACTGATTAAAGATGGTACTTTTGGTAATCCCAAGATTATTGCTGAATCATATATTTTCAGTTGCTTATAGAAAAACTATAAAATCCTGGGTTAAATGTAGCTTACTTTTGAAGAATGGCTCTATTTTATTTCATCATTAAAAGCAAACACTTTTACTGATAGCCAATGGGAAGCCTCTGGTGGTGGTGTATTATATTTTAATATTTGTTTCAGCCAGTCAGTCTGTACTTCTCTCTTTTACTTTATATTTTTGGTTGTTGCTGTTTAAAGTAACTTTAATAAGAGTATGTCATTTTGTCTGAAATTCTAGATGTAGACATTGATATTTATTTTAAACTATTAAGAATAGAGTGAGGCATTATCTTATTCTTACTAAAACAAGTATCTATGTTTTGGGCTCCATTCCTTTCCTTTTGTTGTATATATTGACAGCTATCATCTAGCTAAAGTAACAAGGACCATTAGGAGTCCACATGGTTGTGCCCCAGACCCTGAAGTCATCCCCATGATGTGCCACTTTAGTCTAGTATTCATGCAAACACAAACACCTGCTTCCTTTGATTTACTGTGATTGGATCAAATATAAAGATTATTACCATGTGCTGATTGCTACTGACCCCCACATACCCAGGATCAGACACTCACAAATACCTGCACATTTATAAACACACTAATCTGTGCTCTGCACATGCAGAAGATACAAATGAATTTTTAAAACCAAATTCCCTGCCAGTGAGAGGACTCTGACACCTAGCATAGGGCACGGCAGAGCTGACTCCTGTGGATTTCTGAGACTGAAATTCTTTCTCTCCAACTTTAACAACAAGCTTCTATACAAGAACTAATTCATTGTATATGATTACTAGGCTATTAATTGCCATAGGGTTTGGGTGGGTAAGACAAAACATTACCCACAGTAAGAGGGTGAGAAACAAGTGTCTTAGCTATGGATTTGAAGGAAGTTAGATTTCAAATGGAACAAAAGTTACATTAAAGTTACCACAGAACATATTTGGCAGAAGTTAACAAATGAAAAAAATGTATGCTTATTTTCATAAATGTTCTGTATTAAATAGTATGAAGCACACTTGAAAAAGTAAGATTATTTTAAAGCATTTTCGTAAAATCCATGAAAATCAGTATACAAGAATCATTATGCTCCCTCTTGATGAGTTTCTTTTTTAAATTTGTTATAGAAGACATAACTAGGGCCTCAGGAGATTTAGTGTGACCCCTCTGGTCTGCTTCTCTGCGGACAGTTCCATGCCCATCCAACATGTTGGTTTCTACCTGCATCAGGTCTCGGCCTTTTCCAACAACAACAAAAATAAAAACAATTCTGTGCTACACTGGATCATGATATCAAAGAGACTTTTGAATCAATATAAAGACCAACAAAACAACCACATGCTGTTTTAGCGGTAAATAATAAGGAAAGAACATAAGAAATAGAGTTCTAATAAAGCACTTTAAGGCTTACTAACATTTAGGCATGATGTCAAGAGAGACTAGTCCCTGGAAAAAGACATCAGGCTTCGTAAAGAGGGTGGTGCAGGAACATGCAGTGTTTTGTTCTATTTTGTATAGGGTTGCGATGGATCGGAAATGACTCTGTGGAACCTATCAACAACTAACAGAGGGAAAATATAGAAGTTTCATGGAATTCTGTTGTTCTCCATTGTTGACAATGGGATTTCATATGTAATGATCAGAGGAAGTCCGCGCTGCCCAGTTGAAGCTACATCGATTCCTGTTGTTGTTAGATGCCATCACCTTGGTTGCAGTTCACAGTGATTGACCTACGAATGTGCAACAGAAAACAAGCAAACAAAAACATGGCGTGCTCTGTGCCAGAATCACAATTGTTTTTGTTTAACTTTGAGCCCATTGTTGTAGCCATAGTATCAATCATTCCATTGAAGGTCTTACTCTCGTTGACTACCCCTCTACGTTACCAAGCATGATGTGCTTTCCAAGTTCTGGTCTCTCCTGATAACATGTATAAAGTACATGAGACGCTAGCCATCCTTACCCCTAAGGAGCATTCTGGCTGTACTTCCTACAAGATAGATTTGTTTTGGCTTTGGCACTCTGTGGTACTTTCAATATTCTTCAATACACCACCATAATTCAAATGCATTGATTCTTCTTAATTCTTCTTTATTAGATGTTCACATTTCACAGCTTTATGGTTTCTAAATGTAACCATTTAGCTAAATGTCTGATCTAGAATACAGTAATGGATTCCATCCTTTCATGAAGGAAATGTGGATTATTTTAAAATATGAATATATATGATAAACATCTAATCCCTTGAGTACACTCAACAGAGAGTTTTTAAATGTCTTTTAGAATAAGAGAACAATATTCTTTCATTGCCCTGGTGGTGTAGTGGTTACACTTTGAGCGGTTAACCACAAGGTAAGCAGTTTGAAACCACCAGCAGCTCCATGGGCTCTCGTCTCATAAAGAATTAGCCTTAGAAACCCTCAATGTCAGGGTTATCCTGTCCTATAAGATCACTCTGAATCAGAAGTGACTCCATTGCAGCAAGGGAGTTATTCTTTCCTTTGGATCACCCTACCTTGCTGTTTGGTAAGTGATGGAATGTATGTAAAAGCCTCAAACTGTAAATAGAACAAACCCTTCTTTCTTTAGATAATTTTAATTAATCATCATTTTTCTTCAAATTAAATTATGCAAAGAACTCTTATAGCCAAATAGTCTGAAACAATTTATAATTACTAATTGTGGTTGCTTTAATATGAGTTCTTGACACAAATACAAACACATTACTCAATTAAGCAGCTTGGTGCCCCAGTGGGCTGTCCGTGGGACTGCTAACATCAAGGTCAGCATTTCAAAACCCCCAGCACCTCCATGGGAGAAAGATAAGCACTTCTGCTCCCGTGAAGATTAATAATGTCAGAAACCCACACGGGCAGCTCAACTAGATCCTATAGGGTCACTTATGGACTTGAGGGGAGTGAATAAGCTATATTGACCTTGAAGATGAGAGTTCTGAGGTTTGTGGTTTAGGTACCATTGCGTCAGTTCATACGCATAGCACCCTATGTCCGACAGAATGAGACACTATTTTCAATAAGCCTTCCTCCAATCCTGGTGCTACATTCTTCTTCACATAACCCACCTTATCTCATTATTTGCTCAGCACACATATTGGATCAGTATGGTGAGAGCTTTAGACAGATCAATTAGCTTTATCTGAGTATATATTGTTGTTAAAAAAAACATTGCATTAACACCTATTCTGCTTGGATCCACTTTATTTTTTAACAGTTTTATTGGCATCAATGAACATATCATACAGTTCAATAGTTCTATCATATTGAAAGAGTTTAAAAACATCATTACAATCACTTTCAGAGTATTTTTTCTTTCTTGGAGTCATTGTTAATAGTTCAACATTTTCCCCCAACTGCCCCTGGCATACCCCAAGGAACCATTCATCTGCTTACCATCTCCGTAGAGTTGCGTATCCTGGATTTCATATCTAGAAAAAATATTTTATTAACTAACAAGAATAACGAAGTAAAATAGAGGAAAAACCCATAATCTAAAATTTATTAGAAAATATTAAAAACTAGAATAACTTACAGTGGATAAAAAGGAGATGAAATCATAATGTGTTAAATTTTATTCTAACTGTATCAGTAATGATCCATGTTCCACAGCACTCTTCTGTGGCTGTTCACATCCCCAGCCTACAGTCAGAGAGGATTCACCAGATACTTAGTCCATGTACATGTCTCCTTAATTTTTTTAACCGAAACAACTTTAAAATGAGTCAAAGGAGAGGGAAGATGGTAATATATTATATCTTATCTTAACTACATCTGTCATAATCTACTTTACAACGCTCTCTGTTTGATAATAAAGGCTATTCACATCCTTCAGCTATGGTCAGAGGGAATTCATTGGATGTTGAATGGATTGGGGTTAGTACGGTTATCCATAGCCTTCTGCAAACTGGATGTTCATAATTTAAATCTAATGCCATTCCCTCCTCTGGATTTTGATTTTAGCATTTACAATCCTTGGAATGCACAGGCTAGTATGCTTCTTGTCTGGGTGAGGGGGTTCCCCAACACTCGAACGGGTCCTCAGGAGTAACTTTGAGATTGTGGAAAATATTAAAGACAAGACAGGCAAACACCAGGTCACAGGAGCTCCTCGTCCCATGTCAGGATGGACAGAGTGAGTATAATTTCCAATGGGTATATACAATGGAGCTTACAGATCTTTCATAAGACATGCGCATCACGCAGCTAACATATTACATAGTTAATAGGTAATACCATAAGTGAGTAACATAATAAACAAGCAATGAGGTGAGTCAGCATCTTGACCTAGTGCTAGTTGACCTTGAACCCAACCCGCCTCTGAGGGCTCCCTATGGTTTTCCTACATTAATGCGGGTTGGCTATAAAACCTGATTGCTCTTATCTACATACAACCTTTAAGCATTGTGAAGTGGCCAGACACAGATGATTTCTTATATGGTAGCTCCTTTATGATGGTTATTCTATGGGGGGTTATTGGAGTGACTTTGTTCAGGCATGAGAATTATATTAAGACATTTATATCTCATAACCATGAGGGTCTTCCCCCACCAGAGTCAGCTTTCCAGACCCTTAATTTTCAGCATAGATTATTTAGCTGCATTCCATTTTCATCCAGTCCCTCAGTTTACCACAGCTGCTTCCATGTGAAATTAGCTGATGCTAATTTAGATTGCTACTTGTTTGAAGACAAGCTTCTTTAAGTCCTTAGACACTATTCCTTCCAATCACCAGGTACCATCCAGTTCCTTCACCATACTTTGCTATAGCACCCATAACCCCAATGATCTAGAAACATAGTATTGGGCATGCTCTCCCTTTGATTTCCGTATAAGTATAGTGAAGCATTTTTTCCCCAATGGGAGGTTGCTCCTCCTGATTTACCAACCAACATAAATGTACCTATATTCTCGCGTATAAGCTGAGTTTTACAGCACATTTTTAATGCAGTTTTTGTGGTAAAATTAGGTGCCTCGGCTGATATTCAGGTTGGCTTATACTTGAGTATATATGGTAATTTCCTTCTCCAAGGCATACATGCATCCTCCCCAGATCTTAACTTGAATTTCTAGCAAACTCTGTTTCTCATTCTGGAAGGAGGGTCTGTGGATCCACAAGGCCACTTTAAAATTTTTAAAAGTAAGGATGTTATTTTAGGAGTAAGGTTCGCCTGACCTTAGCCATAGCACATTCTATCACCTCCTATGAATGTGTTTGTGGGACACTGAATTAGGAAGACTGAAGGAAACTTGATGTGTTTGAATTATGGTGCTGGCGAAGAATGTTGAGAATACCATGGACTTCCAGGAGAACAAACCAATTTACCTTTGAAGAAGGACAGTCTACCCGGTGGCACCTAAGAAAGAGAAACATGAGTTAACTGACCTTGGAAGAAGTTCCCTCGAATCAAATTCCACCCCCGGTGATATTTCCTGTACAAGTGTGTCAATGACCTGGAGGCAGAGTGTTTTAGTTCCTGACCATCCCCCACTCCAAGATAATAAATCCGTGTTGTGGTAAGCTGCTATACCTGTGAAAATGGATCACATAGCAATAATCGATAGATATTATTTGTGGATGTAAGATAGTACGACAAAAATACCTAAGCACGAGGAGGTAGCATTGGAACCAGTCAATGAACATAGGCTAGAGATGTATTTAAAAGAATGATGTTGTTGGAAACTATTGAGCCAATTTTTAACTTTGTGTCTCTATGTGACAGAGTAAAACTACACCATGGGTTTTCATAAATTGCCATCTTTACAGGAACAGGTTGCCAGGTATTTCTCTGCCACATTTGCTGAACCGGACCGGGTCATGTAAAATAGTCTTGAACAGAGTCTTAGACATCTGAGCAGTAATGGCTCACAATAAACAAAAAAATAACAAAAAACAATAAAACAAAAAAAAAACCCAATGAACAAAAATAATAACATGTCCTTCAAACCTGGAGAGAGATCCTTGTTACAAAGTTACCTTCTGTAGTTATTAATTTAAATGATTAACTCTGAAGTGGAGTATTCATGTATACATCCCAAGAGCTTTATGAGAAGGGTATTGGAAATGCCGCCTGATTTTTTTCCCCGGTAGTTGAGAGTTAAATGTAAGGGGAGAGAGATAAATTGACAAAATAACCATCAAACAAGAAATGCTGGATAATTATGAAAAATCTGATCCTTTCCAGATAGCCAAGAATGTTAATGCTAAGAAAGTGATTTTAAACACTATCAGTAAGTGTGGCCTGGACATACAAGTATGGTGTGAACCCCAGTGTGATGAGGGGGGTTTAAGACCCTCAAAGCTTACATATGGTGGTCTAAGATCCAAATATTGGTCTCTACACACTTGGAACAATAGAGAAAGAAGGCCACCAAAGACTGAGAGAAAATGCAATTTTCAGAACTAATTGTAAATATGAATCACAGCCACATGTACTCTGAAACCATAAGAACTAGATGGTGCCCAAGTATCAGTACTGACCATTCTGATCAGGGCCACAATAGAAGTGTCCTCATAGAATGATAGCGGAATGCAGAACATAATACAAAGAAAAAGTCCAGGTTTACTGAACCTGTTAACACTAGAGGGTTCCCCAAGGTAATTGTCCTAAGAAACACCTCAAACCTTAAAATGAAATTATCCCTTCAGGTTATATTTTAGCTAAAGGACAATTTGGCTCATAAACTAAAGAATATCACCCATGGACAATGAACTCCTAATCATCCACAGGAGACCAAACATTTTAAACAAAACAAAACAAAAACTCTAAAGCAAAGATAACCATGGTAAAGGTCAAGGGAAACTATTGGAAATGGTAAAATGATGACAGAAAGACTGAGAATAAGGACACAGTGTGAAAAATGTAACCAGTGCTAATGAATAATTTGATAATTTGTTACATAAAAATTGTTTAATAGTAACCTGATTTTCTTCATCAAATGTCACCTTAAACACAACAAAACCATAATTACAGTACAAATAAAATTAGTTCATCTCATTATGTCTGATTCAAACACTAATTCCCCTTACTTTCTTTTTATTTAATACCCTATTTTTGTGTGTGTGCTCATCTGTTTTAAATGTAGTGGATTCTGCAACAGCGATTCTCAACCTGTGGGTCACAATCCCTTTGGGAGTCGAACAATCCTTTCACCAGGGTTGCCCAATTCGTAACAGTAGCAAAATTATATTTATGAGGTAGCAACGAAAATAATTCTATGGTTGGGGGTCACCACACATGAGGAACTGTATTAAAAGGTCACAGCATTAGGAAGGTTGAGAACCACTGTGCTAGAAATTTTGCCATTGATATTTTAAATCGCTGTTAGTCACTCATAGTGGACAGGTTTTAGACTGAGAGGGAAAGTTAAGCCACTTGTCAAAGGTGAGCCATTGCAAACATTTTAATTGAAGTAGACCACCATCTGATATAGACTCTCATCTGATATAGCACGAGAAGATGAGATTACCCAGGTTGTAAAATGAAACAAAAACAAAACCTTTGGTTTCTTTCTTTCTTTTCTATGAAGAAAAAAAATTCTTGATATAAAAGTCGCATATCATTCACTGCCATACATAGTTAAATCATTAAAAAAAATACTTGTATATACATTATCACAATCAGTTCTAGTGCTCCCTTCTACCTCCCACATTCATTGTTTACCCCCCAATTCACCTCACCATTCCGATACCCATCCCCAGTAAACTATTGTATTAGTTACTGTCTTGATGTGTCCACTCCTTCTGGGCTTCGTATATTCAGAAACACAACAGAACCAATTTTAAAAATTGAAACATAGGGAAGAAATAGTAGTATAAAAATAAAGAGTCAGAAAGAAAAGACTCCCAACAATAGTTTAAAAGCCAGAGAAGAAACACACACCATTCCTTTAGTTTCTGAATGCTTCCTCTCCATACTACCATGGCCTAAATCTACCTTACAAATCTGGCTAGACCGGAGAACACACATTGGTACAGATAAGAGCTTTAGACACATGGAAGTCAGAACAGAAAAAAACCCTCAGGAACAGTAGTGAGAATAGCAATATCTTGAGGGTAAGGCGATGGTTGCAGAGGGGGAAGGGGGAGAAAGAGGAATGATATGTGACTCATTGGTGCTATACGGCTCCTTGGTTGAATCATCTCTTCCTTCTCTGGGGCGATATCCAATTTCTACAGATGGGTCTTTGAGTCTCCACTCCTAACCCCCTCGTTTGCATCAATATAGTTGTTTGTTTTGTATCTTTTGATACCTCATACCTGATCACCTCATGATCATGAAACCTCATGATCACCCAGGCTGGTGTGCTTCTTCCATGTGGGTTTATTTCTTTCCCTGCTGGATGGCTGCTTATTTAACGTCAAGCCTTTAAGACCCTGGATGATATATATGTTGATAGCAAGGCACCATTCTTCCTCTTCACCACATTTGTTGATGCACCCATTCTGTCTTCAGCAATTGTGTGGGAAGAGGAGCATCAAAGAGTGCCAGGTTATGAGAGCAAAGTTTTCTTGTTATTAAGGGAGGCCTTGAGTAGAGGTCCAAAGTCCATCTGCTATCTTAATATGTAACATATAAATATATGTATATTGGAAGGTGAAAGGAAATAGAGGAAATAAATAGGAGGCAAAAGCTATCTATAGAGGTATAGCTATAGGCCATATACTAATTTATAATGAAAGGGACAGAGGCCAATGGAGAACATTTTATTGTGTAAATTTTTTCCACAATTTAAAAAATTAATTACACAAATAATAATGAGTTCAAGGAAGGAGAAGATGTTCTAAAATGAATTGTGCTGATGATTGTAAAACTCTTCTTGATATGATTGAACTATTGAATTGTATGGTATGTGAATGAAGTGCCAATCAAAATGTTAAAAAAAATTCAACACCATCAACTCATGTCCACTCATAGCAACCCTATAGAACAGGGTAGAACTTCGTCTGTGAGTTTCTGAGAATGTAACTCTTTACAAGTGTCGAATACCTAGTCATAAAAAGAGCCCTGGTGGCATAGTGGCTATATGTTGGGCTGCTCACTGCAAGGTCAGTAGTTGAAAACCACTAGACATTCCTTGGGAGAAAGATGGGCCTCTCCAATCCTATAAACAGTTACTGTCTCAGACCCTCAAGGTGCAGGGCTGCAATGCCCTGTAGGGGGGCTATTAGTTGGCATAGACTCAATGGCAGAGAGAGAGAGAGAGAGCTTAAACAGGGTGATATTTTTTTTATTTTGAATGGATAATCATATGGTTAACTATGCCAAGAATGACAAATGGAAGATGGATAACTTGACATTCATACTCAAAAATATTTCCATATTTATCTTGAAGTACAATGCTATCTATGATAGAATAATATTCTACAAGGAAGATCAGTTAATAAGACTATTATTCAAATGTATACGCCAGTCACTAAAACCAATGATGAAGAATTAGAAGAAATCTACCAACTCCTTCAGTTTAAAATTGATCAAGCATGCAATCAAGAGTCATTGTTAATTATTAGGGATTGGAATGGGAAAATTGAAAACAAATAGATATGATTTTTTTGTTCCTTGTCTTTGATTCCTGATACCTGATCCTATCAACAACTCATGATCACACAGGCTGGTGTGCTTCTTCCATATGGGCTTTGTTGCTTCTCAGCTAGATGATTGCTTGTTTATCTTCAAGACTTTAAGGCCCCAGACACTATATCTTTCAATAGCCAGGCACCATAAGCCTTCTTCTCCACTTTGTTTATGTATCCACTTTGTCTTCAGCAAACGTGTCCAGAAGATGAGCATCCCAAACCCATCTATAGGCATCCCCTTACAGAGGGTCGCGGGGAGGTGTCAGTCAGGGTGCTGTATAGCACCGATGAAACATTCAACTTTCCTGTAGTTCTTTTATACTTCCCCCTCCGCCACTAGCATGATCCAATTCTACCTTACAAATCCGGCTAGACCAGAGATTGCACACTGGTACAGATAAGAGCTGGAAACCCAGGGAATCCAAGACAGATAAACCCCTCAGGGTCAATATTAGCAATACTAGGAGGGACACTATGGATGGGTGGATGGATTGTGGTAAGAGTTGTATGAGTCCCCAAAAATGATTTTAAAAAGAAAAGAAAACAAACTGGGACATTGAATAAATGAAACTGAAGAAGAAGAAGAAAAAAGAAAAAATAGAAAGGATTGTTGCTTAGAAAATATGGCCTTAAAGGTAGAAACAACATGAGAGACTGAATGCTGAAATTTTGACAGAAAAGCAAATTATTCTTTGCTAATAGCTTTTGTTAAAATAGCAACTATTCTCATGAACTGCCCTTCAGCTCATTCTCACTAGCATTAAGTCAATTCAGATTCATGGGGACCCTACAGGACAGGTTAGAACTGGCCCCTGTGGGTTAAAAAGACTATAATTCTTTATGGGAGTAGAGCATCCTTTGATGGAACCATATCAGATCAACTACACATGTTGCAAAGATAGGATGAGGAAGCTGAATATCGTCAGTCAAAACAGGGCCAAAAAACCCACCATCAATTACTAAAATATAAGCTCAATTTCAAGCTGAAGAAAATTGAAACAAATTCATATTTATGAGAGCCTAATTATGACCTTGAGTATACTCCGTGTGAATTTAGAGACCATTTCAAGATCACGTTCAATAAATTGAACCCCAGCTAACCTATTGGAGAAGTTTTGATAGGACATCAGGAGCATCACAACCTTTAGATGCTGGTGTTGCACAGCACAGCACTGCATTCAGTTTTGTACGCAGGATTGATGAGTCAGAAGGCAATGAGTTGCACCTGACAACAACTTTATATGTGTAACATAATGTCCTCAGAATGCCTAAAAATCTTAGTTATATTCATGTTCCTGCTTTTAAAAAAATTATGCAATGATCCTAATGATTGTTCACAATTGTCAAAGGAAGAACCAGGTATGAAGAGGTTCAGCAACCCCTGGAAGTGATAGCTCCCACTTTCTTACTATTTGCTATTAGCTGGAAACTAGCTACAATTTCCTCCATGCCTGAGAGGCAAGACACTGCACATCTTCATTTTTGATAAAGATCCACTTGTTTGGGTGTTGGGTCTCATCAAGTTTGACATCATTGTAACCTTTTGTACAGTAGAAGGATGGACTGTCAGGTTCTACGCTGCCCTCATGATTGTTTTTGGTTTTTTAATCATTTTATTGGGGGCTCATACAACTCTTATCAAAATCCATACATACATCAATTGTGTAAAGCACATTTGTACATTCATTGGGCTCATCATTCTCAAAACATTAGCTCTCCACTTAAGCCCTTGGTATCAGCTCCTCATTTCCCCACCCTCCTTCCCCGGGCCCCCCCTCCCTCGTGCACCCTTGATAATTTATAAATTATTATTTTGTCATATCTTACTCATGAGTGTTTTTATGTTTCAGCACATCGTTACAGCCACTGTGTCAGCGCCCCTCCTTTATCTTCCCTTTTTAAACAGTGTCCCATCCAGCGGGAACAACAACGTGGGTCCTGGATAGAGGGAGTGGGACACTAAGAATGGGGACGAGACAGGAGTCTGAGCGGTTCTCTGTTCTCTCTTTATTTCTCTCAGTTCTCTCTTTATTTTTCCACAAGCCACAGCTTATATAGGCAAAAAGGAAGGGAGTGCCCGCGGGACATGCAAATCAGGCTACTACTGATAACGCCCAATCAGAAAACTTACAAAAGCGCACCCAGCGCCAGCGGTCAGCAGTATCCATCAGGTCCGCGGGAATGACATCACCTATGCTAATTAGGTGAAACAGCACATGTGCTAACAGGGTGCTTCTTAGCCAATAAGGGAAAAGGTTAAGGCCATTAGGGCTTTTCTGTAAGGCAGCAACAGAAACAGAAAGTCTCCATCCCGGCCTGAGGCCTGAGGCTGAGAGTAAGGCCTGTTTATGAGATCTTGGCTGTTGGGGCCCATGTTCCCCGACAAAACAGATGTTCTGTTTTACCAAACATAATCTTCTCTTCCAGGGACTGACCTCTCCTTATAACATGTCCAAAGTATGAGATGAAATCAAAGCAGCAGTCTGACTAAACAAATGTGGTTGTTCTGCTGGTGTGAGATTATTGTTAGGTGCCTCCCAGGTGGTTCCCACTCAGAGTGACCCTAAATACAACAGAAGGAAACTTCTGGTAGCCCATACGAAGTTCAAAGTCTTTGTCAACACCATACTTTGTCCAGCTTTCATACTCATTTAGGTGAATGAAAACACTATGACTTGGTTCAGGCACATATTAATACTCACTGCCCAATACTTCCAATTACAATGATGACATAGGCAAAAGGTAACAACTGTAGATATTTCTCTCCAAAAAACAGTTGTAATTGAAGTCTCAAAGGGACATTGTCCCAAAGATTTCTGACATAGAATGCTGGGAAATGTCTATTCCTTGATAAGGTTTCAAGGCATGCACATGATTGTTTTGACTCCTTTTTCTTGCTTTTGTATTTTCATTTTCTGAGTAATTCTCTTTCAGGAAAGATATCATGTGCTTATGCTGAATAGCATTGACAGCCTGCTTCTTGCCAGTAGAATTTCTGAATCCCAAAAGCCTCTTCTTTCCTATTCTCTTTGTCTTTAGAAATCCAAGCTGGCAGTGATTTTAACTAAATTCTGGCAAAAAAAAAATCTGTTGGGTTTCAGTGATTTCTCTTGGTTACATTGCCCTTGCTCAATCCCTACCAGGCTTCTCACACCCTCCTTGCCACTGTTTTTGGATCACTTGTTGCTCCCCTGTCCCTGGGTTGGTCAGCACCACCTCCTTACCCCCGCCTCCCCCTCTCTCATGTCCCCCCAGAGAAGAGGAAAGTAAAGGGAAATAGAGGAAAGAACTAGGGGACAAAGGGTATGTATAGGGG